>NC_069503.1:295261558-295559058 GCF_027579735.1 Bombina bombina | reverse complement strand
TAACGTGACATCATCAGCGAATAAAAGATATAACTTTTAGAACGTTATGAAACTTCGTTTTGGAGAAAATATAGGTCAATAGGTTTTAATTAATGTTTATTAACTTTAATATGTAAGTTGTTTAGCTTAAAAATTATAAGAGAAAGTAATCCTTTAAGGTGTTGGTGCTTAGAGCAGCGCTTCTGTTACTGCAGTTGTGCGGAGGCACCTCGGCTCATTACGCTGAGGTGTAGAGGGGGGTGGCTGAGGCAGCAGTCTTGAACGACAACGGACTTCCTTCTGTACCGATCCACCCCTGTTTTCTATTTACCTTTGCACAAAACACTTGACCTACACTTAATGAGACCGTAGAATTGTGTTCTTATGTTCATATTATAAACACTTAGCAATTTTTAACGTTTTTGTGTTCATATAAAGGTTCAGATTGTTATTTGATTAATTACTATGTTGTTAAGCGACTGTCACTTGAATAAAGGAGTTGCTCTTTCAAATTTAAAGAGACAGTAATGGTTTTATATGTTAATTTTATTAAAAACCTTTTTATTTGATTAATCATCTGTTCTCTGTTCCCTATGCTTTTTCAAGAGGAAGTATATATTTTCTCGCAAATGTACAAACATTTTTATATAGCCCATGCATGCAGTGCCCTGCGCTTCCTCACAAACTTCACCTATAGTTTTTTCCCAACCATCGCTTCCATACGATACTTTTAAACTATATCTGTTTTTTCCCATACTGTAGGGAAATTGCTTGTGGAAAAGTGCTAATATAGTAGTATCTATTCCGAATTTTCCTCCCTGCAGCATGAAGAGGAGGATACTTTGGTAGTATATAGGGAGGAAGTACAGACTCTGTCTGTGTATTTCCTTTGTCTGATACTGACGTGTTTTCTTTCAGTTAAGCTTGAGCACCTCCGTTGGTTATTGAATTAGGAGGTTGAGCTACCTTGGACGACGCCGATTTCTCGGGCATAGTCAGTCCTGTTATTTCCAAATGGTACCCAGGAATTGTGAGTATGTCAGAGTTACAACTACCTGCGGTTTACATTTTTTGGTCACCGGTGCAGTGGCATACTGGTTGATGCATTGCCTGTTTTATCAGAACAGACACTCCTCTCGAAGAACTCCTGAATAGGGTTGAGGCAATTAAGTTGGCTAATACTGCTTTGTCAGCTGCTCCACTCCAAGGTTTTTTCGCTGGGAGCTAGGATTTCAGTTTTTGCCATAAAGTCCACAGAACATTTCGACTGTGAATGCCTCATCTGAGTATACATTTTTGGTGATTCCCTATAAGGAGAAGACCTTGTTTAGTGCTATGGTTAGAGCAACAACTCAAGTTTGATTTCCATTACGGGGAAATACATTTAAAAAAAAAATTCTGTTTTTTCGTGAGGTAAGGGTAATTAATTCCCTCAGAATTAGAAAGCAGTTGTCAATATGGTTCACTTCCTTTCGATTTTTTTTTTTTTTTTTTTTTTTTTTTTCAAAAGAGCTTTATTCAAGTATAATAAACATACAAAAAATAAAAAGCGATCTTACAACCAAAGGATTGTTAATGAACAAAACAACTTGAACAGCTTGTCGCAGTCTATTAAATTACAACTTAAATCAGTGCATTAAAGGTAAGTTTACATATAGCCAATGATGTCTCACTGAATCCCTAACTGTGATAGCCAGTCTACTACCATAATTTTATATTCATTTTTCATTGTATACCCCATCGGGTTGCACATAGTATCACTCCTAAGAATGGTGTAGGGTATAAGTCCATGAGATTTTAATCCAGTCCAGGTTCAGTGAACTTAGATTTCTATTGCATTAAACCTTAAAAAGTCTAGAAAAACTGCGTAACTGCTAAAGAATTTACAGATCGTAACAAGTTTTCCACCGTGAGGGCCACTCTGCATTACTGTTCTCGGTACTATCGACACATCTTCTAATACATACATATTACATATTATGCACTATCTTACATGCTTTCAATAGATATCAATTGCCTGCCACCTCTAAACCATACAAATATTGCTCCCATAGAAATAACATATCATGATACAAAGTTAAATTTCCTATTTTAAGATAATGTAACCTTTCTAATATTAAGGTGTGCTTCACCAAGTCACGCCAATCACTAAGTGTAGGTGCGTTTATTTTCTTCCAGGCTCTGGCTATGAGCCTTTTTGCTGCATTAATTTGTATTTGATAAAGGTTTCTCCTAATCTTACAAGAGATCTCTATACTAGCATTAAACAAAACACCTTCTGGTGACAAGGTCCGATCAATACCAATCGTTTTACTAATCTGATTATGTATTTGTATCCAAAATGCGTGTATTGTTCTGCATTCCCACCATATGTGATACATAGTACCTTCCTGCCCGCAACCCCTCCAACATTTGCCACTAGCATTCTTAAACATGTGTTTTAACTTGCCCGGTGTTAAGTACCACCTAGTGAGGGTTTTGATATTGGTTTCAAGTGCTGATGATGAGTGTGCTGATTTGGCTGTTGTCTGAAACCATGTATCCCACTGTTTACAAGAAAAAGTTCTGCCCATCTCAGCCTCCCATTTAGATATGTAATTCGGTTTGGTCGGAAGGCTTGACCTAAGGACCATTCTATACATTGTGGAGATCACCCCCTTAGGGCGATGGTGTGAGATGCAAAGGTTTTCAAATACCGTGAGCGGCCTGATCATGTCTTGCTTGCTTTTGTGCATAGCTAGATAATGGCGTATCTGATGGTATCTCAACCAGGACTGAAAAAAAGAGTAGCCTTGTGTTAATAGGGTTTCTCTCTGTGCTAATCTTCCTTTTTCTAATAACAGATATATAGGGATATAATCCTGTAGTTTAGATGCTTGATCTACCCTTAATTTCATTCCCGACCAGCCATGTAGGAATTCCTCATTTGGGTCAAGTATTGTTAGAGGGGAGTAGGTGGTTGTTATGTGTTTGTGTTTGTTGCGTAATTTTAACCAATCGGACCAGGTTTCCTTGATTATTGGGAAAGCTTCCATTTTTTCTATAGGTGGTTTTTGAGGGGCCCAGCACATCCCACCTATGTGTGGGACTCCTAACAGTTGGGATTCTAGATGGACATTTCTCTTATAAGAGTTATCCCCCTGTCTGCACCATTCTACTACTTTATTTGCGGCAATTGCCAATTTATAAAAGTGCAAATTAGGAACCCCCAATCCCCCCTCCTCTCTGTGTCTATAAAGCGTAGTCTTAGCTAGGCGTGGGGGTTTCTTGTCCCAAATATAAGTATCTATAATCACTTGTAGCTTGTTGATGTCTGCTGACACTCCAGATATGGGCAGTGCTTGCATGACGTATAATGCTTTGGGTAATAATGTCATCTTGGCAGCGGCAATTCTGCCCAGCCAAGAAATGTGTTTTTTCGGTAACCAAGAGGATACCAAATGGTTGAATTCCCCCAACAATCGGCCATAATTTAGTTTCCTTAGGGAGATAGGATCTTGTGTCAAGAATATCCCCAAATATTTTAATGCTTGACTCTGAATTTTATAGGGGAACATATGTTTAATTTCTAATATTTCTGATTCTGCGAGATTTATCGGGTATAATTCCGATTTGTTAATATTTATCAAGAAATTTGATACTGCCCCAAATGTCTCCAGTTCACTTTGGATGTGCGGGAGAGAGAGTAGTGGGTCAGCTATGGTCAGGAGAATATCATCAGCGAACATTGCTAATTTATAAGATTGGTCTTGTATAGTAATACCTTTTATTCCCGAATGTTCACGTAGTTTTGTGGCCAATGGTTCTAATGATAGTATAAAGAGGATGGGGGAGAGCGGGCAACCCTGCCTCGTCCCATTCCTGATTTCGAGGTATTCAGACAGAGTCCCATTGACTCGTATCTGGGCCGATGGGGTAGAATATAGGGCGAAAATTTTGGAGATAAATGTTTTGGGGAAGCCGAATCTTTGAAGAGTTGTTAATAAAAACGTCCAATCTAATCTATCAAATGCTTTTTCAGCATCAGTTGATAGATAAATTGCAGGAATTTTAAATTTTTTAATGTAGTCCAATAGGTTTATTACTTTCCCGATATTATCTTTAGCCTCCCTCTCTGGAACAAAGCCTACCTGATCGTGGTGTATTAGATTCGGGAGAACTTTATTTATCCTATTTGCTATTATTTTGGAGTATAGTTTGATATCTACATTTAACAAGGAGATTGGCCTGAAATTAGCTGGGGTCTCTGTTTTTTTGCCGGGTTTAGGGAGTACTGAAATATGGGCCTGTAGCATTGTGTCAGGGAAAACTACAGTGTCAGATATTTGGTTGAAAAGGGTAAGTAAGTGTGGGATGAGCTGGGTCCTGAAGACCTTATAATACCTATTACTGAGACCATCTGGTCCTGGGGCCTTATCCGGTTTTAATTCTTTAATAGCTTCTATTATCTCCTTACTGGAGATCTGTGCTTCCATTATCTTACATTCATCTTCTGTGAGTTTAGGGAGATTTATACCTTCTAAATATTTTTCACACTCTGACTGATGGTTATTTGGCGACCTATTGGGGAACAAATTATAAAGTCTGTGGTAAAACTTCCTGAAGGATTCCCCAATGGATTTTGTGTCCTCAATATCAGTATTATGTGGTGATTTGAGCGAGTGAATGTAGGAGTTTGTGCGTTGCTGCTTTAGTGTTCTAGCTAATAGCTTCCCCGATCTATTTCCCTCACCATAATATTTTTGTTGTATGTGCAATTGACTTCTCTGTGTTTCGAGTTGCAAGTGTTTATTTAGGTTTTCCCTTTTAAGTTGTAGAATCTTAGCTAGTTCCTGATCCCTAGGGTGTAATTTCAATGACATATCAGCCTCAGATACTTCTTGTGCCAATTTAACATATTCTGCAAGAGTTTGTTTGCGTTTATATGCTTGTAATTTGATAAATTCGCCTCTGATATAAGCTTTATGAGCTTCCCATACTGTCGCAGGGCTGACATCTGGTGTGTTATTAATAAGAAAATAGTTATCTAGAAACTCCGCGAATGACTCTATCACTTTTGAGTCAGCCAGCAGTGTATTGTCGAGACGCCATGTAAAGGGTTTGATGGGGGCAGAAGGCCATGCCATCACACATTCCACTAAAGAGTGGTCTGACCATGTTGTATGTTTGATATTTACATGTTTAACTAATGAGAGTGCAAGATGGTCTACTAGAATGTAGTCCAATCTTGAGTAACTTTTTTGTGGGTTCGAAAAAAAGGTGTAGTCTCTAGTTTGCGGGTGAGTGTAACGCCATGTGTCATGTAGTTGCAGGGCTCTAATATCTTTCCAAATAGAATGAAGCATTTTTTGGTTCTGCCGAACATGGGGGTTAGAGCTGTCTAGGTCAGGGTCGAGAGGAGTGTTAAGATCTCCAGCTGCTATTAGGGGGCCTTTGGCAAGAACTGTAATTCTATCTGAGATCTGTGAAACAAAACGGTCCTGTCTCACATTGGGAGCATATAAATTGACAATAGTCACAGGCCTACCAAACATCAGACCCATAATTCCCAAGAATCTCCCTTCCTTATCCTTATCTATTTTTTGGGGTTTAAATGGGATTGATTTGTGTACCAAAATGCTGACCCCATTAATTTTTTTATTGGAGTTTGTGCTGTGAAAATGTTGCGGATATTGAGTTGAAAAAAACCTGGGTATCTTATTCGCCTTAAAATGTGTTTCCTGTAGTAGAAGGATTTTCCCTCCTCTCCTATACAAGTCTCTAATAGCCATATTCCGCTTTCTAGGGCAATTGAAACCTTTTACGTTTTGACTAATTATATGTATATTGGGTGTATTAGTTTCTGTCATCTAGAGAGTTGGAGCTATTTGTAGATAGTCCCAGAGTAAGTGGCAGTATTGTATATAATTCACAGTGATATTTAACCCAGAATACATTTCGAAGAATAAGGTGGCCCTCACGGCAGCAACCAAAAAAATAATAAGCAAAACAAAATTCAAGCAAAATAAGTATTGCACAACTGGTGTGAATGAAAAAACCTATAACTAGCATTCTTTTATGGGGAGAATACAAAACCCCTGTTTGGGCATAAGATAAATATTACCTCAGGCTTGCACCGTGGTGCATCCTGGGTATTGCTTAGTGAGTGCGCCTATAAACATTTGGACATAAGATATGCTACATCTCGCTTTGCAAGTTAAACAGTATTTGCCTCTAGACATTACATTCAAATAAATATGTGATTCCTACCATTACAGCATTCAAATATTTACTTTACGATGTGATTTCTATTTAGGTCAAAGGCAATATTCATATCTTATTTACAAGGTACGTCTCACCTCTCTTCATCCTCAAGAGCTCTCGTCTGTCATTCAGTATGACCATACCCCAACAGATTGCCATCCGTCAGGTCATCCCACCCCGGCCCACTCCACTTTTAAATCACAGAGCGGGCCAGTGCAGGCCATCCCCAGATAACAAATACTGCTGTGTTTACTGCAATCCTTACCCCCTATAATCAATTAAATACAGACCCGCAACAGAGGGAAAAAAGAAAAGTTCACTTTTCTGAAGTTGTTGCCGAGTCCACTTTTTGAATGTCTTTATTGACCAATTTTCCTGGAATTCTCTTCCATTCCGATCTCTGTGGTAGAGGTGGTGCTGTATGGGGTCTCTCCCCCCTTCTTTCACTGATTTCATCTTGCTGAGGCATATTGGTGATTTCCAGGTCCTTGCAGACCCTCTGTATATCCTCTGTTGTATTGCAGATTAATCTTCTTCCTTTCCATGGGATTTGCAGATTGAAAGGGTGGCCCCATCTGTATGGGATGTTACGCTGTCTCAGTGTGGTGGTGAAGAATCTAAATTCACGTCTCTTCTGTAATGTTCTTGGAGTCAAATCTTCAAATAGCTGAATGGGATCAGCCCTAAACTTAAGAGGGTATTTCTGTCGTGCTTTTTTCATTATCTCCTCTTTGATTTGGTAGCTAGTAATCTTGACAATTACATCTCTTGGGGGTTGGTCGCCCAGAGGTTTTGCTCTTAAGGCTCGGTGAAACCTATCCAGTGCTATTGTGGCTTCTGAGTCCACTCCTAAGACAAGAGTAAATACTCCTTGTAGGTAGTCTTCCAAATCTGCTGGTAGGATGGTCTCTGGGATACCTCTGATTCGAATGTTGCTACGACGACTACGGTTTTCCAAGTCATCTAGCTTGTTCTCCATTTGTAACAGTTGCTCATCTTGAAAGGCCACCTTAGACCTGAGAAAGAGTATGTTGGAATCAGCGAGGGCGGTAGTATCTTCTAATTTTTCTACTCTCTGGCCCATATCTGAAATTTCCTTTTTAATCTCGGAGATTTCCTCCCTTATGCATTGCTTAACTTGGCCAATTAGGTTAGAAAAGTCCTTTTTTGAGGGCAAAGAGTTCAGCAGGGCTCTAGGAACTGAGATAGCATGTTCTGAACTCTCTCCCTCCGATTCAGATGAGGCCGATGAAGCATCTCCCCTAGCCTCACTTGTAGCTGTTAGCACTTTCCCAGGTGTGTCTATGTGTTTGAAAAAATTATTCACAGAGGGGTTTGTTGCTGTCCGTTTTTTTGCGCCCTTTTCTGGCTTATTTCCCTTTTTGGGGGACATTTTAACTCCTATGATAAAGAGGTCGGTACTTGGTATCTTGATAGAAAGGGCAAAGTGCAATATCAATCCACTGTAGGTGTATTAAGTAAATTAGTTTCAGTAACACAGCAGCACATGTATTTATCAGCAGTTATAAATCTGTAGCTGAGACGTGTTGTTTACTACCTTTTTTACCCTAAGCTGGTCATACATGTCCAGGAGTGCGCAGCATGCGTCAGTGGGGTGTATTTTTATTTACATGATAGGCACAGTTCATACTGATCAATATTAAACATATCTCTTGCTCCGTTGTTATGTTTTATTGCTGCCCCCTCATAGCAAGTTTATCGGTCGTCACTGTAAAAGGCCATGTATTCCGGTTCATTATGGTCAGTTGCGGCCTTCCACTAGATTTGGCACTTCCCTTCCCGGAGCCTCATATAAGCACAGTAAGTTCACAAAAAGACACCCATTTCAGGCAGCACATATCCGCTTACCACTGCGGTCACTCGTCCCCTGCGGGCTTTATAGCAGCTTTCACTTCTGACCGCGATCAGTGACATGCAGCGTCTCCTTCATATGGCGCTTGGTTGCGATGTAGGCCGCATGCCTCGGTGTCATGAAATGTCGTCCCTTTACTGTTACCCTGTAACTCCGGTCAGATGTCAATCCGGGTTGATAAGTGGGGCTTGTCGAGGCTTCTTAGCAGATCAATTGAGCTAGGTACACTCACTTTTAAGTTGATTTAGCCCTTAAGGGAGACTAGAGCTCACAAACGTGCAGCCATCTCCTGTGAGCGCTGGCTCCGCCCCCTTCCTTTCGATTTTTAAAAGGAAGTTGTTCAACTTTTTCTTACAAGCAGGGATTGTCCCAATTTTACTGTTGACTAGGTCAGTCTGGGAATCTGGAGTTCCTGCTGATGAATCAGAGTCAGCATGACAGGCCTGTCCCCAATCTGGGAGGATTCTGTATCCCAGGGATGCAATATAGGTTTTTTTCCCACAGGGGCAGGTCTTTGTTTTCAAGATTATCGGCAGTAGTAGAGGGGTGGTCTTACTCTGCATAGGAGACCTCCCTGACTTGGGAGTAATAGTTCCTGTTCGGTTCCAGGGGCAGGGTCTGGGATTTTATTCCAACCTGTTTGTGGTTCTCAAATAAGAGGGAACCTTCAGACCTAAAGAATTGATGCTTGGCTAGTTCTTCAGTCCACTTCTCAGCCATCAGTAGTCCAGCGTATAGAGTTAATCGGGCTGATGGTGGCGACAATAGACATCATCCCGTTTGCTCGCTTTCATTTCAGACTTCTACAGTTTAGCATGCTCAGACATTGGTCTGGAAATTATGCGATCTTGTCTCCTTGTTTACTACTTGAGCGGGAGACAAGGGATTCTCTACTATGGTAGTGGTTTTTGGATTATCTCTCCTAGGGAACCTGCTTTTGCAGACCTTTTTAGGTGATTGGGGCAACAGATACCAGCCTTCTAGGGAAGAGCAGTCTGGGGTTCTCTAAGGGCTCAGGGAACATGGACTCGGTCAGAGGCTGTTCTATCCATAAACATTTTGGTACTGAGAGCGATCTACAATGCTTTTCTGGCCTGGCTCCAGTTAAACCTCGGTACAGTTTTTCAGGTTCCAGTCGGAAAACGTATCATCAGTGGCTTACATCAATCATCAAGGAGAAACAAGGAGTTCCTTTGTGTCGACAGAGGTCTCCAAATTTATCTGTGGGTGGAGGCCCATTCTTGCCACCTGTCGGCGATCTGCATCCCAGGGGTGGACAGCTGGGTGGCGGATTTCCTGAGCGGGCAGACATTTCATCTGTGGGAGTGGGACTTCATCTGGAAGTGTTCTCCAGCCTGTTTTTCAAGTGGGGTCAGCTGAAATTAGATCTTATGGCATCATGACAGAATGCCAAGTTCACGAGATACGGGTTGAGGTCCAGGGACCCTCCGGTGGAACTGATAGATACTCTGGCAGCCCCTTGGATCTTCAATCTAGTATTCCTGTTTTCCTCAGGTTTCTCTTGTTCCTCGAGTAATTGTTTGAATTAGACAGGAACTGGCTTCAGTGATCTTCATTGCACCAACCTGGCCTTTCAGGATTTGGTATGCAGATCTGGTGGACATGACATCTCTACTGCCCTGGAGACTTCCATTGAGGAAAGCTCTTCGGATTCAAGGGCCTTTCCTTCACCCAGATCTAGTTTTTCTGAAGAAACGTTTTCTTTTATCAAACAGGGATTTTATGACTCGATCATAGAGACCATGATTTGGGCTTGTCAACCTGTGACTAGAAGGATTTACCATAAGATTTGGTGTATATGTCTCTATTGGTGTGAATCCTAGGGCTACCCATGGAGTAGAGTGAGGATTCTAAGAATTTTGTCTTTTCTCCAAGAAGGTTTGGAAAAGAGGTTTCTTGATGAGTTCCCTAAAGGGGCAATGTTCAGCATTATCTATTTTGTTACGGAACTGTCTGGTGGCTGTTCCTAATGTATAATCATTTGGTTAGGTCTTGGTCAGAATTATGCCTGTGTTCAATCCAGTTGTTCCTCTATGGAGTCTGTATTTAGTTTTCAAGGTTTTTCAAGGGGTTCCGTTTGAGCCTATACATTTCTTAGATATTAAGTTGTTATCTTGGAAAGTTTTATTTTTGTTACTAGTTTTCCTGCTCGGAGAGTATCAGAGCTCTCAGCATTTCAGTATTTTTCATTCAGTTAAGGTTGTTTTATGTACTAAATTAGGTTTTCTTCCTAAGGTTGTTTCTGATCGGAACATTAATCAGGAGATTGTTGTACCTTCTTTGTGTCCTAATCCTCCTCCTAAGAAGGAAAGACTTTTGCACAATTTGGACGTAGTTCGTGCTTTAAAGTTTTACTTGCAGGCGACTAAGAACTTTCGTCAGTCTTCCTCTTTGTTTGTGGTGTTTTCAGGTAAACGTAAGGGACAGAAAGCTACGGCTACTTCTCTTTCTTTTTGGGTGAAGAGTATCATACGTTTTGCATATGAGACTGCTGGACAGCAGGCTCCTGAAAGGATTACGGCTCATTCCACTAGGGCTGTTGCTTCTTCTTGGGCATTCAAAAATGAAGCTTCCGTGGAACAGATTTGCAAGGCTGCAACTTGGTCCTCTCTTCACACTTTTTCAAAGTTTTACAAATTTGTCTCTTTTGCCTCAGATGAGGCGGTTTTTGAGAGAAAGGTTCTTCATGCATGTTTTCAACATAATATTAAAAAACACATAATTAATTTAAGAACTATTTTTTATAGGTACACAATTAAAGCCACAAGTGATGGCTAGTCACATGACCTTATTTATTACCTTCTGGAACTAAAATATACAATTTGAAATACATTTTAAAAATGATAAATAATTGTATTAAATATATTTATTTTAATATTGACAATAGTGAAGCAAGAGAAATTAAGTGCTTGCAAAAAAGAGGTTAAGGGACAATGGTGCCTATCTATCAAGCTCCGTCAGGCTCGCCAGAAACAGCAGTTATGAAGCAGCGGTCTAAAGACCGCTGCTCCATAACCCTGTACACCTGCTCTGAGCAGGCGGACAGACATAGCCGGAATACAACCCGATCGAGTACGATCGGGTTGATTGACACCCCCTGCTGGTGGCCGCTTGGCCGCAAATCTGCAAGAGGCGGCGTTGCACCAGCAGCTCACGAGAGTCATCTATCTTTTTAAACAATAAAAATTGTGGTGTAGACTGTCACTTTAATAGATGGTTTTATATTAACATTTACATTTTTACATGTGGATACCAGGATAATATATTTATCCATTAAGAGTTTGACAAGGGTTTCTTTAGCATCCCCAAAATAAGACCAGTACTAAAAGGGCTTTGCAATTGTTAATGGCAATCACTTTGGGATGTTGGTGAACACAGGCAATTCATTGATAAGAGGTAGCCTCTTTAAAAAATGGGTTTCTCATCTCCGTTTGCATTGGGAGAGGTGAAAGGAGATATATTCTGTCAGGTGATAACCATTGTTATGAAATGCAGAAATATTTTTCTTAAACATTCGGTCTGTCTTACCAGCGTATCCAAGCCCATAAATATACTTTATCATATAAATTACTTATTGTTCTTCACAATAAATTTAGAGAATGATAAATAAATAAGATGTATAATTTCAGGTTTGCCTGTTTATATAATTACTTCATATTAATGTTATAAAACTAAATTATAAATAGGTATATAACATGGTTACTCTAATAATGGTTTTATTATGCAGAGTTAAAAAAAATGCCTTGCATCATCACCATTATTTTAATGCTGATTTTAGTCGATATTACAGACAATTGTGGCATTAACATCTGGGTTTCTATAACTGATCATTAAGACTCTCTAACTGACAAATAGTTATATTAAAAAAAAAAAGAAAAAAGAAAAGGTGGATCTTTCCAGCAGAAGAGCTTGTTGAAATTATTTTAAAAACATGGACTTCTTTAAACGGCTTTAGAAGGGTCATACGTTTGAGTCCCAAGGAATATAAATTGTTGGAGGTATATTTTGTTTTGTTTAAGATAGATATGCAAAAAACATTCCAAAATAGTTAATAGAGCACAAATTATTTTAAAAACGGAAATTGGATACAAACATGATCTTTATATAAAGTATAGAAACTGCATGTCAGAATGCTTTGATTTAAGTTACAATTTAATTTATTGATTGAATTTACAAAATTCAAAAGCTCACATATGTTTTTGATTATATCACAATGGCATCACATTAAATGATATATGATATCATTGATGAGATCATGTGGTATACAATGGTGTATTCAATGACTTTGCTAATTAATTGATATATGAACTCATACAGCATGTTGGTGGTTTTAGCTTAATGAAAACTTTGACTCATAAGGGGAAGATAATGAGTTTTATTCAATGTTATTTATTTTATTTATTTTTTGTTTTAAAAAGCATATTTTGTTCATATTAGCTGTCATTTTACATGTTCTTCAGAAAGTGTTTATCTTGTTAATGGTTGGCTGCTTTTGTTAATAATGTGATGGTCATGAGCTTTCAGTTCAGTAATAGTAATAATTTATTTATGTAATAGGATTTTTACAATTAATAAAGTTAAGCCTTGTTGTAGATGCAGTTTTGTGGCTTAATGGTCTAGATATTAATCTTCTAGGGATGAGTTTAAACTTTACTACAATATTTTGGAGGCATTTAAGAGTTTTGCATTTTAATTCCAAAACCATGATTTTCAGTGGTTCCTAACTTTGTAGGGTATCATAGATGCTTAAAATGTGGCTACTATCATTATTTTTGTTATTTAAACACACACACATAATTTAACATGATGTAATGATTATGCTATTTATTGTTTATATCATGTATTACATTGTAGGTTATATTGTTAATGATTGCTTGTATTGTATGGGATTTAAAAAAAAAAAACAAGAGATATAGGAGTTTTGTTAATTTTTCCATGGAAATTTACTACTAATTTTCAATAGAGCTGACACTTTCCATTGCTTATTCCGATGGGTGGTTGTGGTCATTTAGGGGTTAATAGGTTAGGGATGGTTTGGTCTTTAGGTTATGGCATATTAGGAGTTAATAGTGTAGGTTGTGCTGGGGGTGAGGATGTGTAAGGGGTAATAGTTAAGTGCCACTTTTAATTTATATACCATGTTAAAATGATATGCATTGTCATGGTGTATAATACATGTTGTTTTAGGTAATGTATATGATTTGAAATATAACTATTGTTGCTTGTTCATTTTATTATTTAAAAAATTTAAATGATATATTTGTTTAAAATAATATAATGAACAAGCAAATATAACTTAATTTTAAATTATATACACTACTTAATATTATGTGCATTATACATGACAATGCATATGATTTTAACATTGTATATAAATGTAACAGCATAGCTACTATACAGGGAGTGCAGAATTATTAGGCAAGTTGTATTTTTGAGGATTAATTTTATTATTGAACAACAACCATGTTCTCAATGAACCCAAAAAACTCATTAATATCAAAGCTGAATATTTTTGGAAGTAGTTTTTAGTTTGTTTTTAGTTTTAGCTATTTTAGGGGGATATCTGTGTGTGCAGGTGACTATTACTGTGCATAATTATTAGGCAACTTAACAAAAAACAAATATATACCCATTTCAATTATTTATTTTTACCAGTGAAACCAATATAACATCTCAACATTCACAAATATACATTTCTGACATTCAAAAACAAATCAGTGACCAATATAGCCACCTTTCTTTGTAAGGACACACAAAAGCCTGCCATCCATGGATTCTGTCAGTGGTTTGATCTGTTCACTATCAACATTGCGTGCAGCAGCAACCACAGCCTCCCAGACACTGTTCAGAGAGGTGTACTGTTTTCCCTCCTTGTAAATCTCACATTTGATGATGGACCACAGGTTCTCAATGGGGTTCAGATCAGGTGAACAAGGAGGCCATGTCATTAGATTTTCTTCTTTTATACCCTTTCTTGCCAGCCACGCTGTGGAGTACTTGGACGCGTGTGATGGAGCATTGTCCTGCATGAAAATCATGTTTTTCTTGAAGGATGCAGACTTCTTCCTGTACCACTGCTTGAAGAAGGTGTCTTCCAGAAACTGGCAGTAGGACTGGGAGTTGAGCTTGACTCCATCCTCAACCCGAAAAGGCCCCACAAGCTCATCTTTGATGATACCAGCCCAAACCAGTACTCCACCTCCACCTTGCTGGCGTCTGAGTCGGACTGGAGCTCTCTGCCCTTTACCAATCCAGCCACGGGCCCACCCATCTAGCCCATCAAGACTCACTCTCATTTCATCAGTCCATAAAACCTTAGAAAAATCAGTCTTGAGATATTTCTTGGCCCAGTCTTGACGTTTCAGCTTGTGTGTCTTGTTCAGTGGTGGTCGTCTTTCAGCCTTTCTTACCTTGGCCATGTCTCTGAGTATTGCACACCTTGTGCTTTTGGGCACTCCAGTGATGTTGCAGCTCTGAAATATGGCCAAACTGGTGGCAAGTGGCATCTTGGCAGCTGCACGCTTGACTTTTCTCAGTTCATGGGCAGTTATTTTGCGCCTTGGTTTTTCCACACGCTTCTTGCGACCCTGTTGACTATTTTGAATGAAACGCTTGATTGTTCGATGATCATGCTTCAGAAGCTTTGCAATTTTAAGAGTGCTGCATCCCTCTGCAAGATATCTCACTATTTTTGACTTTTCTGAGCCTGTCAAGTCCTTCTTTTGACCCATTTTGCCAAAGGAAAGGAAGTTGCCTAATAATTATGCACATATAGGGTGTTGATGTCATTAGACCACACCCCTTCTCATTACAGAGATGCACATCACCTAATATGCTTAATTGGTAGTAGGCTTTCGAGCCTATACAGCTTGGAGTAAGACAACATGCATAAAGAGGATGATGTGGTCAAAATACTAATTTGCCTAATTATTCTGCACTCCCTGTAGTTATAATAGGAAGTTTTTATTTTATTCTTTATTAGTTAAGTAGATTGCAGTCAGCAAAGGTACCAAAAGAGTAGTCAATACAGTCCAAGAAGTCAGGGCAGGAGGCAAGCAGAGAGTAGTCAAATATCCAGACAGAGAATAGCAGCAAACAGTAGAATACCAGAAGTAACACACCCAAGATATAGAGAACTGTACTGTCCTCATTAACTGATAACTAGACAGCTAGTTAACAAACCAGACAGAAATAGATTTGTGTTTATTCCAAACTGATTTTAATTCTGAATAGTTATTTTGTAAAACTGCAATACAATAAGAAAAGTTGAAATTACAATATGTAGTTACATGTGGTGCTTGCAATACATACAATAATACATGTTTCTAACACAGAAAGCTTACATTTAATCCTTATAGCAAATAGCAATGCAATTCAAATGTAAAATGAACTCTTAGCAAACAATAACTTACAGTCATATGTATGTTTAGAGGCAAATATTAAGAGCTGATTTCCATGCTTCTTGAAGCTAAGATGGCTGCTGAGAAACTGAAAGTAAACTTTTCATTAACAACTTTATTAACACTTCCTGTTTTATTCTTGAGAGGAACTAAGCTGTAATTACAACATGAAACCATCAGATGTCATCAACATGAACATAATAAGCATATAATAGACAGAACACTCCCCGCCTGGTATAAACATATACCACTATTACATGATCTATAAATTATTATTAAATTCAACCAGATAACTCTTTACTTTGAAAAAGAACAATCAAATCTGACACAGGTCTGAGATATACTTTAGCAGTCCCTTGTTTAATGATTTTGACCTCTACCATCACCACTAGAAATGGCTTTTACAATAAGACTCATTGTCCATCCATTGCACTTTACTTGAGAGTCTTTCAACAATACAAGATCTTCTTCTTGAACGTTTTGTTTCTCTTTCCATTTTCTATATTTCCATGTTTGGATACATTTGATAGTCACTGTTTCAGCTTGCAAGAAATCTAATGAATGGCATAACCCTTTGCAGCAATGCCAGCCTGTACACGACTCCTTTTGAGTGCTGCTGGAAAATTACTTAGCAATGTGAATAAGTGTTGCTATACCTCTCACAAGGGACTTCCACTTTGAGAATCTGAGAAATCTATGTGAGTCTAACTGGCATTCATACACTTCAGTTATTAAAGCTGTCACTTCAGGTCTGATCTCTCTGTCAGAATCTGGTTCAATGAGGTCAAATACTTCAGCTTCAGATTGATCACCTGAATCTACCTGATGTAAGAAATTTGGGCCTAAGAACCAGTTGGTAAGTTTTAGGTGAGCTGCCTGAATTGGTCTAGTACCATGATCTACTGGATTCTGACTGGTGTTAATATAATGCCACTGATCTGGATTAGTAGATTTTCTAATACAAATTATTCTGTTTGAGACATATACATGAAATCTCCTAGAAGTATTGTGAATATAACCTAACACAATTTTGCTGTCAGTGTAATATTTAACTGCATAAAGTTCAATGTCCATTTCTTCAGTAATAAGTTCAGCTAGCTCAACTGACAAAACAGCTGCACATAATTCTAGACGTGGCACTGTATGGGCTGGTCTTGGAGCTAGTTTAGATTTGCCCATAATAAAGCCTACATGACATTGACCGCTAATGTCTATGACTCTGATAAGCTACAGCTGCTATTGCTACAGTAGAAGCATCAGAAAAAACACATACCTCCTTTTTTTTACTGTGGATGATAGTGACACTGGCACATAGGGTCTGGGAATACTGAGATCTTCAAGATGGATCAAGTCTTCTGTCCATGCTCTCCATTGATCTTCTCTATCTGGTAAGAGTGGGGAATCCCAGTCACATTGGTCTGTTGAGAGTTCTCTGACTAAAGATTTACCTTGCATAGTGATTGGAGATGCAAACCCAAGTGGGTCATAAAGACTGTTTACTGTAGCCAGGATACCTCTCTGTGTAAAAGGTTTTACCTCTTTAGACACTTAAAAGTGAAACTGTTGGTCTGTAAGTTCCAACTTACTCCTAAGCTCCTTTGGAGGGGTAGAGGATCGACACCTAAAACAAGGTCCTTTAGATCCTTAGCTCTGTCATCTGCAGGAAATGCTTCCATTACTGGACTTCTGTTGGATGCCACTTTGTGTAGCTTGAGATTTGATCCTGCGAGCATGTCCTTAGCTCTCTGCAGGAGACTGACTGCTTCAGCTTCAGTAGGCACAGATGCGAGTCCATCATCTACATAGAAATTCCTCAAGATAAACTGTTCTACATCTTCACCATACTCACTCTTTCCTTGCTTTGCTATTTGTCTTAGACCATAAATGGCTATGGCTGAAGAAGGGCTGTTTCCAAAGACATGTACCTTCATCCTGAACTCTGTAATTTCTTTGTTAAGGTCATTGTCACGATACCAAAGAAATCTCAAATAGTTACGGTGATCTTCTCTAACCATGAAACAATAAAACATTTGTTGTACATCAGTGGTAATTGCAACTTGCTCTTTGCAGAAACGTAAAAAGACACCTAGTAGTGTATTATTTAAATCAGGCCCACTGAGGAGTGTGTCATTCAGTGAGATGCCTTCAAACTGAGCACTTGGGTCAAAAACTACTCTGATCTGTCCTGGCTTCTGAGGGTGATAGACACCAAAGATTGGTAGGTACCAACACTCCTCACCTGCTTCCAATGGTGGGGCAGGTTCTGCTTGGTCATGGTCAAAGATCTTTTGCATAAAGTTAACAAAATGTTCTTTCATTTCAGGTTTTTTTCACAAAGGAACGCTGTAGAGCAAGTAGTCTTTTCTGGGCTTGCTCTAAGTTGTTTGGTAGTCTAAGACGAGGTGAGCGAAATGGTAGGGGTGCTTCATCAATAAACATCTCTTTTTCAACTACATCAAGGAACATACCATCTTGAATAGACATAGCAGGTTTGTCATCGTTTGGAGTAGTAACAAACACATTATCATCTAAACTGCCCACATTATGAGTTGCAGTTCCTAAATAACACAATGAGGGGTTGTATGACTGTTGTTTACAAGCATTAAAGGTCTCTTTTACCTGTATATAGCTAGTGCATGGGCTGAACAGAGAAGTGCGCCCACTAGGCAACACATTTGTCTTGAAAGAGTTCACATCTGCTGGTCTATGAGCTCCTCCTAAGCATACTTCCCCAACTATGACCCAACCTAAGTCTAAATGTTGTGCATAAGGACTGTTGTGAGGCCCATTAATCTGCTAATGTACTTTGTGCACCTTCAGAATGTCTCTTCCTAACAAGAGAAGTATTTGTGCATTAGGGTCAAGTGCTGGGATCTTGTCTGTTAAGGATTTCAGATGAGGGAAATGCTGTGTAATCTCAGGTGTTGGAATTTCTGACCTGTCATCAGGTATCATGTCACATTCAATGAGTGTGGGGAGTTTTATGTGTGTTTTCCCATCAATAGACTGAACAGTGAAGTTGGATACCCTACGCCCTGTTTTCTCTGTAATGCCTGAGCATGTTTTAAAGTGTAGGAAAATGTTTCACCACTAATGTTAAGCGCATAAAAAAACTCTGATTTGGCTAAAGAACGGTTACTTTGATCATCTTACACTGCATACATTTTTACAGAACAGTCAGGTTTATTAGAGGGATATACAGTCACTAAACAAATCTTGGAACATGATCTGGGCCTTGTCCCTTTCCCGTATACCTCTGTACACTTGGATACAACAGTGGGTGGAGTAGCTTCCTCTTGCTCCCCGCCTTGCTCTCCCTTTGGTAAAGGAGTCTCTACTGCCCAGGGAGCGGGACCTGGATGCAAAGCTGAAGTATGCTGGACACTGTTGCATTCCCTGCATCTTATGTTATTTTTGCAGTCTTTGGCAATGTGTCTGGTGGATGCACAACATCTAAAGCAGATAGAATTCTCCTTCAGGTAAGCTTTACGTTCATCAATGTGCTTGCTTCTGAACCCATGACACTTTGACAGTGGGTGTGGTTTATTATGAATTGGACATGGACTGTCTGATTCCATGGATTTCCACAAAGGGCTTTTCACTTGTGGAGTTGCATTAGTAGCTGACACTTCTGTCTTTCTTACTGACACCGTTGGTCTGTTGCTGTACCTTGTTCCTGACTTCTCTGTATTTACTGGAAATTGGTTGCTGCATGTTGAGAATATGAAGCTTGGATCATTTCTGGTCTTTGCTTGGTTGACAATAAATCTGGTGAAGAAACTGAATGGTGGAAAGGAGACATGATGGTCTTCTTTGTACTTGGAACCTTGAAAAATCCACTTTTCTTGCAGGCTATATGGCAGTTTTTCAATAATTGGTTTGATGCCACGAGCTGTGTCTAGGTATGCCAGTCCTGGCAAAAAGCCTCCTGTCTTAGCTGCATTCACCTCCATCAACATGTCCCCAAGTTCTCTTAACTTTATGTTGTCTTTGTTTGAGATTTTGGGGAAGTTTTCTAGCTTATTTAACAGTGCATTCTCAATAGCTTCAGGGCTGCCATAACATTCTTCTAGTCTCTGCCATACCATTTTAACTCCATCAATTGGGTTATGAACTTGCACTGACCTGATTCTCTTAACCTGTTGAGATGACTCTGGACCAAGCCACTTAGTCAAAAGATCTAGCTCTTCTCTGGCTGTAAGATTAAGATCTCTGGTGACACCTTGGAATGATGTCTTCCATGCCCAGTAGTTCTCTGGTCGATCATCAAATGTTAGTAGCCCTGTACTCACTAACTCTTGATGAATCAGGTGCTTTGCTAGGTCAGTAGTCTCTGAAGTTCCTAATGTACTATTTCTGAGAGGGGATATGTGAGAGTCCATATAATGTGATGGATATTATGGATCAGCGTAGCCTCTGCTTTCTTGAAAGCGCACTCTTTGTGTAGAGACATTTGCAGTGTCAGTCTGGGAAGGAGGGTGCAAGTCAGGAATACTTGGAGTAGACTGTAAATATGTTGAATCAGGAAACTGTGGCATTATGCTGGACATATGTTGGATAGGAGCATGCTCTGTTTTATCTTGGTCTAGAACATGGTTCTGTACATACTCACGAGTCCTTTGTACTGAATCATGGGTAGTTATTTCTGCAAAATCTTGAAGTGGTTCCTCTTCTAGTTCAGCTGCTGCTTCATAGACTCCTGCTTCTGCAGATACTTTGAATCTTTAGCACATGCATATTAGCTTCTAACTCTGCCTTGCGTTGTGCTGTTTCAGCTTCACGCCTAGCTGCCTCTGCTTCTATTGCTGCTTTCTGCTTTATCATGTCTGCTTCTTTTTCAGCATAAGAAATTTGTGCCTGGGCTGCTTGCGCTTTTGCACGGGTTCTGAGTCCTGCAGAACTGACTGATGATCTGCTGGAGCGCATGGAATATTTAGAGCCAGAGGCATAGGATGTGGTCTCTAAAGTTTGCTGCGTCATATCAACTCTCTTATCTTGGTTCATAGGGATCAGGTTAAAGTAGCACAATATTTAAAATGCAGTTCTTGTGTAAATTATTTTTACTGCCTTTCACTTTAAATTGCAGGTCTTGTATGTTTGCTTATTTACTGCTTTTTACTTTAAAATGCAGCCTTTGTATCTTGCTTGTTATTGCTTCTCACTTTTCAATGCAGCTCCTATATCTTCCCTTGATATAGCATGCTTTTTACTTTACAATGCAGCTCTGTATCTTCCCTTGATATAGCCTGCCTTTTTACTGTACTGTCCTCATTAACTGATAACTAGACAGCTAGTTAACAAACCAGACAGAAATAGCTTTGTGTTTATTCCAAACTGATTTTACTTCTGAATAGTTATTTTGTAAAACTGCAATACAATAAGTAAAGTTGAAATTACAATATGTAGTTACACGTGGTGCTTGCAATATATACAATAATACATGTTTCTAACACAGAGAGCTTACATTTAATCCTTACAGAAAATAGCAATGCAATTCAAATGTACAATGAACTCTTGGCAATCAATAACTTACAGGCATATGTATGTTTAGAGGCAAATATTAAGAGCTGATTTCCATGCTTCTTGAAGCTAAGATGGCTGCTGAGAAACTGAAAGTAAACTTTTCATTAACAACTTTATTAACACTTCCTGTTTTATTCTTGAGAGGAACTAAGTTGTAATTGCAACATGAAACCACCAGATGTCATCAACATGAACATAATAAGCATAAATAGACAGAACAAGAACCATACATAGGCAAGGGCAGTAAGTAGACTTTTATAGGCTGTTACGTATGATCGTACGATCACCGCCGTACACTGAATATTGAATGCAAGTTACAGAAATCCTATTGGCTGTTCAAATAAGCCAATAGGATTTCAGTATCTCTCATCCAATTGGCTGATTTGAATTTGAAGAATCAAATCAGCCAATAGGAATGCAATGTACACCATATTTAAACGTGTAACTTGCATTCAATACAATAGTCAGTGTACAGTGTTGATCATACAAAGAGGATCCTCCACGCTAATTGGCTCCGCGGTCGCCGATCTTCAGTTCCGCGGTCGCCGGTCTTCAGTTCCTCGGTCGCCGGTCTTTAATTCCGCGGTCCTGGATGAAGATAGAAGAGGTCGCTGCTTGGAAGAAGACTTCACCACTGGACTTCAGGAACCCTGAGTACCTATTTGGGGGGTAGATTTAGGCTTTTTTTAAAAAATGTTTTAATTTTTTAGAATAGGGATTTAATGGGCAGTAAAAGAGTTGAATGCCCTTTTAAGGGCAATGCCCATACAAATGTTTAGGATTTTTTAGTGTTAGGTTTTTTTTATTTTGGGGGTTTGGTGCATGGGGGGTTTTACTGTTAGGGGGACTTAGTTTTTTTTTAAAGGTAAAATTTTAAATTAATTTTAGATTAATTTAAACTTCATTTTTTTATTATTATTAAAGTAATGTTAGGTTTCTTATTTTAATTGTAATTTAGAATTTATTATTTTAATTGTAATTTAGGATTATTTTAATTTATGTAATAGGGTTAATTTAGGGGGTGTTAGGTTAGGGGGTTTAGTGATTAGTTATTTGCATTGTGGGGGCATGGCGGATTGGGGTTAATAGTTTAAATAGCTAGATTGAGTTGTGGGAGCATGGCAGATTAGGGGTAAATAGTTTTAATAGATTTTTTGCGATATGGGGGCATGGCGGATTAGGGGTTAATAGTTTAAATAGATACTTTGCGATATGAGGGCATGGCAGATTAGGGGTTAATAGTTTAAATAGATACTTTGCGATATGGGGGCATGGCGGATTAGGGGTTAATACATTAGTTATTGCAGTTGAGAGGTAGATATTGTATACAGCGCCATATTTGTGATCGAGTGTAGTGTAAGGTCGGGTTACCATAGTAACCTATTAATGTTTTAGAAAACCGGCATCGGGTGAAAGCATTAACACAACGCTATTTTACACCTAGACGAAAAGAGTGACCACATGCAAAGCGGAAACTTTTTCAATGGAAACCTGGTACTAAAATGGAGCCATAAATTACTTTTAGCTGTCAGCCGCTTTGGTAGCTTACGGCTCCATTTTTAACGGCTCAATAGAAACTAGCCCTGTATTGGGATATGGAAGAGTACATTTTTATGTATGATTCCAAGGACTGGTTGGTTCTCTCCGCTCATTGATGAAGAAAAGGAGATGGTTATGCCAAGTTTAGTGCAAAAGGCTTTCCAGAAATGGGATGTAAAACGCAGTCTCCGTTCTGAGACAATCTTTATGGGAAGGCCATGTATTCTGACAATATGTTCAATGAACAGTTTGTTCTCCTACCTAAATTACCAACTGTTTCAGAATGCTTCAAAGTGGGCCATCTTCGAGAAGCAATCCACCACAACCCAAATGATGGTGTTACTTATAGAAGGTGGTAAATCTACTATGAAGTCCATGGTGTGGATCCTGGATGTTTAGGTGATGGCAAGGGTTGCAGTAAACAAGTAACAGTTTTTTTTTTACATATAAACTAGCTTCTCTTGACATGGATGGCCATCACACTAAGGGTTTTAATTTCAGAAGGATGTTGCATAGCCCAGGATGCCTGGAGAGAGGAGAGTCATGTGCTCATTTAAAAACCTCTTTTTTTTCATAAGGTCTTTGGAACATAAAGGGCCTTGCTTGGAATTTTGCTGGGCTTGGGGTTCTTATCTTGGTAACTTTTATATTTTTCTAGCAGAAAGGTGGTTATCAAGCAGATTATACATTCTGGTGGAATGATGCATCAGGTGTAGAATCTTCTGGAGTCATTGAAGGAAATTGTCGAGAGAGAGCATCTGCTTTATTATTCTTGGAACCTGGAATGTAGGATAACAGAAAGTTAAATCTAGAGAAAAACAATGACCAAGAATCCCTGACAAGGATTTAGTTGTTTAGCATTTTGCAAGTATAATAGATTCTTATGATCGGTAAGTATAAGAAACGGCTCAGTAGTTCCTTTCAGTAAATGTCTCCATTCGCCAAGAGCTATCTTTATGGATTAAAGTTCTTTATTGCCTACATCACAATTGTACTTGTAGGCAGTGACTTTTTCCGAAAAGAATGCCACAGTATGGATGCAGATGGTCCCTGGATCTCAATGCGAAAGGATGGCACCTGCTCCTACATCAGAGGCATCTACTTCTACAATATACTGGAGAGTGAGATTGGGATGGTAAAAAATCTGTGCAATGGTTAATGCTTCCTTTAATCTTAGGAAGGCTTGTTCCGACTTCTCATTCCAGGATTTGTCAGTGGCTTCTTTAGCAGTAACAGATGTAAGAGGAGCAAATAGGGTTTAATATTCTCAAATAAAATAAGTTATAGTTTGCAAAACCCAGAATGTGTTGGAGAGCTTTGATAGATTCAGGACAAGGCCATTGTTGAACTGCAGATAGCTTGGCAGGATCCATCCTGAACCCCTAGTCAGAAATTCCATATACAGCAGCCCAGTAGTAGTTAACACTTTATTCAAGCAGAGTGAAAAAATACAATGTTTTGGATCTAATGATCCACACATTATTAAGGATTATTAGATCCGAAACATTGTATTTTTTCACTCTAATTCAATAAATAGTTTACTACTACAGAGCTGCTGAATATGGAAGTTTTGGGGCTTTTTGGTGTGAAGCCTGACAGCGTGCACGTACAATATACACTGGTGCTAAATGAACTGCTATTGTTGGGTAATGATATAGCCCAAGAACAGAATTTTAGTTTTATGAAAAATAAATTTTTCTAGTTTTGCATACATTTGGAATTGCCTCAATAACAGCAGCACAATCTTGACCTGGGCTACATGTTCTTCGAACAACTTAGAGTATACCAGAATGTCATCCAGGTAAACAATCACAAATTTATTCAGGTGTATATGAAAAATGTAATTCATGAAAGCGCTCAAAGACTGCCAGGGCATTACACAGGCCAAAAAGCATACCTAGATATTTGTAATGCTCGTACCATGTATTAAATGTAGTCTTCTATTCATGTCCTTCCTTGATCTAAATACGGTTGTAGACCCCTCTAGGGTTGAGTTTTGTAAAATTATTTGTTCCCTGGTGGGCATCAAATAATTCTAATAGAGGAATAGGAAACTGGTCCTTGATGGTGATACGATTCAATTCACGGTAATCGATACAAGGTCTAAGTCCACCATCTTTCTTTTCAACAAAGAAGATCTCAGCACCTGCAGCAGTGGAAGATAGTCATATAAAACATTTGAGATTATCTTAAATTTACTCCTCTAAGACCTGAGTTTCCGGTTGAGAAAGCAGGAAAGTCCTTCCTTTCCAAATGGGTGCATTAGGTAGAAATTCAATACTGGAATCATAAGTTCGATGCAGAGGGAAGATTTCTGCTTGTTTTTTTTAAAGACATCAGAGAATTCCAGCTATTCACAGGGTAAGATTGAGTCAGAAGAAATTGAAGTGAGGCTCAACAGGAGCCAAAACAATCATCTCCCCAAGACTTCAGTTCACTCTTGGACTAGGAAAATGTTGGTTCATGGTTTTTCAACCAGATAGGCCATATATATATACTGTATGAAGAAGTCAAGGAGTGCATTGCAAAGGAATAGTCTGGAATTCAATCAAGCCGGAAATATCCAGACAGAGATCAGCAGCAAACAGTTGTGCTAGAGAGTAAGCCAGTGCAGGTAGTATGATTCAATAATTCACTCACAGAGCCAAAACCCTCAAGTGGCTCAAGATTTAAGGCACATGGCCAGAGACTGGGGGTTCCAGGTTCAACTCCAGGCATGCCAATGAGTAGAGTGTGCTCTGATAATGCACTGATAATTAACAAGATTATATCATTTTTGCATTATTGATCCTAGCTGGGTCTTGATCACAATTCACTGAATGATATTTATAAGGTAAGTTTTCAGCTGCGGATAGGTACTTTTCAAGTTCAAGCCAATCGCAATGGACAGTTTTTGAATGTTTCTCTGGCATGAAAATGCAGCTTGCTAAAAAAGGCCTTATTTGTTACATGGCCAAACATATTTTTTTTGGTAGTCACAATCCATTTTCTCAATAATTTTCAGCAGTTTTTCTGCCCAATTTTTAACTTATCACATTTGACACCTAAAGGTAGTTGATAAAGTCTAGAGCTGGCATTTTCTACATGTTTAGTATCCCAGGACATTTTGTAATATAACTATTGTTTTGCACATGTGCAATATACCCCAAAATAGCCAAAGACTCCAGTTTAGATGTTTTCATGAATATTATATATTATATATATTATAGATTCATCAACTTATATTTATTGCTATCATATTTTCAATAAGCAGTGGGCTTGCCAGAAATGAAAATGTACTTAGTAGACATATAGGAGATATCTTGTCCAAGAAGCTAGATCTGCAGGAAACGTGGAATAAATGAAATCATGACAGTAACATATAGAAATGGACTTTAGCAATCACCTACTTAAAGTTTTTTTTTTTTTTTATATTATACTTTCATTTTTGTGATAGTATTTTACATTACTTTTATGTATACATATTTTTTTTAATTGGATCTCTAGAACATGTTAATTTTTTTTAACATTATTTGGGCAAACATGCCTAGGATACTTATGCCATATACAAAAGGAATTTGATTGTTTAACACGTATCAGGAGGATTTTGGAAGATAAAGGGTTAATTTTACACGTCTAAACAATTATTTCCCTTATATACTGTACAAAGCTAACAATCCAATCACCTGTTGTTTAGAGGTGACACTTTATTTATTAGTATTGTTCCTTGCCCAGTTTCATTTTTATTCCTAGTTTCAATCCTGATTACAAGAATTTAACAGCCTTAAACATATTTTTTTGAGGTTTTCAGTTGAAAACTCAATCACAGCTGGGATCTTTTATTAGCTGAATCAACTGGGATTGTGATCACTCAAAAACATGCTGACAAATATGACTGCAATCAGAAGCTTGTTATCATAGATGATATAGGATAGATTGTGATCAACAATATATATGTTTAAACCCATACAAAAGGTTTAACTGTTGGCACTTTATAATTAACTAATAATAAAATTAAAAGCATAGAAAAAAATTCTATGCAGCTCCCAAGATGAAAATATTATGTAGAGCCAATCAGTTGCAAGACCTGCTGATTGCAAGCATGTTCTTCTCAGTAGCTGCAATTCTTGTGGCTCCTGGGCAAATGGGCAAAACTTTAACTATGTATTTACCCCTTTGTGGTTTAGTCATGGATATTTGCAATTTATAAGCTGCTGATGTAATTTGCAAATTAATTTGAGCATATTAATTTTAATTATATTATATATTTTAGGAAAGCATGGTTGTATTTAAAAAAATTAATACATTAGCTTCTTTTACATGTAGTACACATAGCAAAGTGTGTTTTGCCTAATACAAATGAGAATCGTGTATGGATTTTTAATATGGTAAAGAGCTGATTAACTCTGCTTACATAACAGAAGGTTCATATCAGAAACCTAGTTTCAGCTAGATGACCTTTTGTATTCTCAGTGCCTCCCGCATTAAAATCTGCATATCTTATTTAAATATAAATGAGACCAGGCCGTGCCAAGTTAATGCAATGGAGAAAATGTTCAGTCAAGGATAACAAACAATTCTCAAAGTTCAGCATTTTGTTTTCTACTAAATAAGCTGAAACAATTTGTACATGGAGGATTAACTCCTATCTCTTTAACGTTGACTTACAAATCCTTTTATTGATCATCTGAGTTGCACGGTATGTACCTCACCCCTTAACTGCTATAGAATACGTTGCTGCCTGTTCTGCAAGTGAATGGGTTAAATCATAAATCTTTCTATTTACAGCAAACTGATCAATGAAGACAGAAGCCTCAGTGTGAAAATAAACCTAAGCATAATCTTCTGTTTCATTTGGCATTAGATATGTGCATTTGTTTTAATTATAAATGCATATATGCTAAGCCTTGGGGATCTTTTGAGAAGGAGTGGCATTAGCGCGGTTTCGCCATCGCACTATAGGTAAGTATAAAACTACATGTGACAGTTTTTCACCTGCAGCAAGCCAGCAAAGGAACAGTTTAATTTTTTAAGAAAACAAATGTAAATGTTACAGGATATTCAGTGTTTGTTTTCTTTTAAACAAAATGAGCACCGAAAAGTGCAGCAAACAAACATTCTGAAAAACGAAATTTTCCAAATATTCCTTATGATTGACTCATCCAAAATGAATGTTTTGCTGCTTCACAAGTCTATTTGGCATAAATCCCAATGGATATCTACAATGTGAATCCTAATATCATAAAATAAACGTATAAAAATATTTCTGGCACTGTCACAGTAGCTCTGTTTGCCTCATTAAACTGCTTTCTATATTGATGTTGATGTGCTATATTAGAGTGTATAATAGACACAACATGCTCATGATTATTTAACATATATTTAATTCCAAATAAAACAATATATTTTGTCTAATCTAATTAGTACATTTATATTCAATATTTTGGCAGGGGGAGAAAGCTAAGGTTACTATTATTTATTCACTGAGAATACTTGGTTTGCTTATTTGTTTTTTTAGAGTATTTTTTTTTGCACTGATAATTCTTAGTTTTAATAATTTTTTTTCCAAGTTGCCAGCAGTACTATAGAAATAAAATGATGTATTTTGTCTCATCAAATGAGTACATTTATAGTAAATATTTTTGCAGAGGGATAAAGCTAATGGTGCTGTTTATCAAATGAGAATAGTTTGGGGTAGATTTGTGGATGCTGCAATCTACCCCAGAAGTTTAAGAAGCAGCGTTCATAAGATGTGAGATATACAAATAAAAACCATTTAAAGGAATGGTTACAACACCCGAGAGATATATTATTTAGTGCTTAAAAATATTGTCAGAAATTACTGTTGTTTTTAGTAATGACTTTTATCTTCATTGAGTAAAAGCTGCAAAATAGGTCCTGCCACTCATTTTTAGATTTATTGCATTAACAAATATAAACAAGATTTGTCAGTTCTGTTTTTCAGTTTGGAGTTACTAAAGGTAGAATTAAAGGGACACTGAACCCACATTTTTTTCTTTTGTGATTCAGATAGAGCATGACATTATAAGCAACTTTCTAATTTACTCTTATTATCAAATTTTCTTTATTCTCTTAGTATCTTTATTTGAAATGCAAGAATGTAAGTTTAGATGCCAGCCCATTTTTGGTGAATGTCCTTGCTGATTGGTGGATAAATTCATCCCCCAATAAAAAAAAGTGCTGTCCGGAGCTCGGAAACAAGAAAAAAGCTTAGGTGCCTTATTTTTTAAATAAAGATAGCAAGAGAATGAAGACAAATTGATAATAGGAGTAAATTAGAAAGTTGCTTAAAATTGCATGCTCTATCTGAATCACGAAAAAAAAAAATGGGTTCAGTGTCCCTTTAATATACACTTGAAAGTGACGCTTCATATATATAAAAAGCTGACTAGAAAATGTCACATATCTCTTTAAAAAAGGAAGATATTTTACCTCAACGTTACAATACAAGGTCTAAACAAAATCTCAAAAATGTTGTGTGAATTCTTTCCATGCCAGCGATGCTTTGAATATCAGGCCCAGTTACATCAAAGATAAAGGAAAATTTATGTTGACTAACATGCCCATTTAATGCAGATCAGTTGGTGTTGTTTTCTGTTTGTATTATTATTATTTTATTATTTTTATTATTATTATTATTAATAAAAAGAATACATGTGTATGGTTTTTGTTTTTACTGGTATTCACACAGCATATGCTCTGCTTGATATAAAAGTTATTACTTAGTTTTTAACAAACTAAACAACATATAGGGGCATATCTATCAAGCTCCATACGGTCCTGGGTTTCTGGCGAGCCTTCAGGCTCGCCAGAAACACCAGTTATGAAGCAGCGGTCTAAAGACTGCTGCTCCATATCCTATCCGCCTGCTCTTAGCAGGCAGACAGACATCGCCACAATTCAACCCGATCAAGTACGATCGGGTTTATTGACACCCCCTGCTGGCGCCCGATTGGCCGCGAATCTGCAGGGGGCGGCGCTGCACCAGCAGATCATGAGAGCTGCTGGTGCAATGCTGAATACGGAGAGCGTATTGCTCTCCTCATTCAGCGAGGTCTGTCGGACCAGGTCCGACAGACCTTTGTTAAATAGGTCACATAAACTCTGTTTAAGGTGCTGTATTTTTAATTAATTTTATATATATATATATATATATTGCAAACTCTCAGATTCACTGTTATAAGGCAAATTATAGAAACTATTAAATAATAGAATAAAAGCGTTTCTTCAGGTGGGACTTCCGGGCAGCAGCCATGATAGGTTGCAGTTTTGTGTGCTGCTCCAGCCTTGATAGATTTGGCTTGACAAAACACTGTAACAAGTCGCCATCTGGCATGACATTAAAACTGCTGCAATCAAGCTTATCATCCTCTACCTGATGATCCTAAAATCATTGAGATTGCTGCCAGAACCAGGGCACCGGAGCTTACATAGTGGTTGCGGCCTCCAACTAAACGCCCCCGGTAGAGTGTCCTCAGGGCTCTGCCGTTGCACAACGCCATAGTTGCGTTGCAATAACCTTACATAGAGGTCTTCAAGATATCCACCTAACTTATGTTTAACATGGAGGAGCTCTACTTTTATATTAAGTCACTGCTGGAGGAACATGAAGAGAGAATAAGTAGACAATTAGACCATACCATACTAACCACGCATGTCCAAAAAAATAATGCTGCTATTCAGAGAAACCACACAGAACAAATGGCAACCACATGTTTGTATAGATCAGACAGCGCAGATAATCAGCCTGATGGAGGAGATGTAATGGAGGTACAAGCCTCATCTAGATCTGACCCCTCCACCCTAGAAGCGGGGTACTCTGGCCCTGAAACCATTGATTGTATACGGAAGTGGCGCAGAAAAATTTACGTTGGACTTTCTACCTACCTGGAGATGCTGAATATCCCCTGGGACGCGGGTGATGTTTTCTCATTAACCCAACCGACATACCTTAAGCATGACCCTGCCGAACTGCCTCCCGAGGTTGTAGCATTCCAAACAAAAGCCCCTTCGTTTGCCCAGGATGGTGACATGCTGCCTCTGCTTCCTATTACAAAGGAGACCCAGCTTGACAATGGATATCTGTTCACCAGAACAGGAGCTGCAGTTTGCACTGAGGGATTGCTGGCTAGTAGAGAGAGAGCATTACCCGCAGTTTCCAAGCCGTGACCGCTGCTTTGGCTGAATAACAGGCAATCAAATCAGGGAACAACTTATCACACCCCGACTGTATCACAGGAGCCTGTGGATCACACTTTAATCATAACAGAAGGTGGACCAGTATGAAGCGATGGCACTTGCTGCGCAAAGAACACTACAGAAACCACTTCTGGAGATTATCTTATGAAAATTGGAAAGGATCGATGCAAACAGGGCATTGGATGATAAACTTCCTTTACATGCTTATGAACTGTCTTACATATAGGACTTAGTTAAATACAGGGCATCAGTTGATAAACTTCCCTTGCATGCTTATGACCTGCCTTATATACAGTACTTAATATCATAAGTATTCTGTGCACACTGTACCCTGGACAAAACTCTTCCTATCTGTGTCATATTATGATGAATTTTGATTCCGAGACTTGTTGACATGGACTTTGTGGACACCACCCAGCAGGAATAAGAGTTACTGATCTAGGTTTGGTATGGGCTAGCCATAAGATATTTTCACACTATGTCCAAATTTGCATCTATATGTCTGCTCTAACCGTTACTAACGCCAGTTCTATGTTCCTATATTCTAATTGCTATATATTGTTCTATTGTTATGTAGATATGTTAACTCCACAAAGTGCATTTGATCATATACTTTACAGGCTAACTCTTTACCAGACAAATATCTAAGTTTTATATTTCTAACCCACCATAAAGCAGCTATATACAGTTTTCAGAACTTTACCATACAACAAGAGGGTTTATTACTGCTTTCTTTTTATATATGTTCTATGTATACACTCTTGTTTACCATCCAACTGATATAACATAGACATTATACTCTAAGCTCTATAATCGAATGACCTTTTCTTTACAATTTATCTTTGGTTCAGACCACACTGTTACTCCTAAACTAAGATATCTACTAGGGTCCATGAGCAACCCCTTCTGTTTTTCCCCCCAAAGCCACTCCAGTTTTATCTACATGCCTGGTGGTCTAAGAGAAGCCACTATTTCTATTTTGGGGAATTTATGTTTTGCACTATTTGTTAATTTTTTCATAGTGGATTATTATTATTACTTTCTCATATATAAAAAACAAAAAACAAAATGAGGTTTGTTTTATGCTCTATTTACCATATATACAGCTTTATGAGAATATTCTACAGTTCATTGTTCCAGTGGTATATTGTGATGTCTAATTGTATATTGTAATTCATGCCACCTAATTTGTACAATACTATGTATAACAACAATTTTGTTTATTGCTGTACTTTGTCTCTTACTACCTAAGGGCTCTTATCTGGAACAACCATGTATTGTTTTGTTTACAACCTTAATAAAAATATTAAATAACAAAAAAAGTTTTTTCTTTTATTCTATGTTAAGGGAATATTAAAAGCAAACATATTTAACCAAGCTTTTAAACATAAGGAAAAACATGTTCATTTAATCAGTTAATCATTTTTGCATTCTGTGTTATGGCCTGTTGCATTTTTTTGCTATTTCTAGAAATTAAAAACATTTTCTGGATGTTATCTTTAAAAGTAAGGAGTACAAATGTCTAAAAACTAGTTCAACATAGGTGTAATAAGTTATTCTTTCTTGAGGCCAAGGATCCAATTTTAGTTTTTACAGTTTGAATCCCACTTCCACCCATTGAGCAGTCTGTGGTCTTATAGGTAGACCCAATGGTGGTATCCCATTGGTTAAGTAGTTTATGTAATCAGTGTGGAGTTGGGTTCCATATATATGGTAGCCCTTGTGGTTGGGGTGTCACAATATGAGGTGTAAATAAGCCAAGAGAAATAAATAATGGCACTGCAATAATAATTAAGTTAAGGAAAAGAACCCTTCAGCCAAATGCTGAAAGGATCTGATGCTACCCCTTTAAATAGATAAGCTAGAAAAAGAGGGGAAAGTAAGGAGCTTATAAGCACGTATCCCTTAAACAAACAAGAGGCATATACTTTAAAACATTAATTTTATTGCAAATAGTAATAAAACAGGGAACCACCCTAAACAACAAAACTCACCACCTAAACCTAGATAAAAGAACCGTGTCTGACCTCCCCATCCCTGTTTCCTGGCTGAAAAACGGATACTTTGGCTTCAGGTGCCAGAGGTTAGGAACATCGTAAATTACACAAACGCATTTTGGCTTCAGTACAGGCCTTTATCAGTGTTCTATTAGACAAACCGAAGCCTCAGTAAATGTACCTTTATAAACCATTTTCAGAAGTAACTCCACAACCAATCATGTAGCGCCCTCCCTTCACACCCACCCCAGGGCCAATCATAACCACTTATTGCGCCAAATATGTGCGTGTGATTAGCTCCGTAAAGTGATTGGAGCATTAAACATAAGGGTTATCATAATGGGTAGTAACTAGTCTGAATAGCTTGAATGTGTGACGGGATTGTGAAAGTTTTAATGCGTGCATGAAATGTGTATATACTCGCTCTATTCCAGTAATACCAACAAACTAGGTACAATCGCAGTATGCATTTGCCAGATTTGCTTAGCGGTCTAAGGGAGGTGAAACACGGTTCTTTTATCTGGGTTTAGATGGTAGGTTTTTGTTGTTCAATATAAGTTGTGCAATAATTTATGGCACAAGATGTAGTAGGTGGGTGTGGCACTCAAGGGTGCTAAAATATACATATGCACAATAAACGCTACACACTCAGAGGCAGACAGAACACACACACTTTAATTGCACCTTTTTTCATCTGTACCATCACTGTGACTCTGGGATAAGATTTAATGGGACCTAAATTACTGCTTCTGTACATATTGGCCAACAGGGTAGCTGAGAACTCTTGACAGCATGAAGCTTGTTGAGCCAGAGCTTCACAATAGATAGCAGTGCCGTGGGGACATGGTATAACTATGAAGTCAATAAAATAATCAGTAAACTTGCCACTATAAGCACTGACCTTGTTTTTAAAGATGTACTCCAATCTGCTAGACAACTTACAGGAGCACCAAGGAAGTGGGTAAAAATCAAATACTTTATTTATGTTTGAAAGGGTATCATAACCCTGAGGGTAAAATACAGAAAAATTATCAGAAGAAAAAAGACTGACTGGTTTCAGCTGTTTGCCTTACTGCTAGCCTGCTTAAAACTGCACGCTGAATTCCTGTTTTTTACTCAGGCTGACTCCAGGTGGTTAACACTTTAGTCTGCCAATAGTTACGCTAATTACAGCGTCTGATAAGCTGATGAATTGGGGAATGGACCAAACTAAGTTGATCAACCAGAAGTAAATAGTAAACACGCAACATTTTACACTGGCTGCCTATTAGAAGACGGCACAGGAGGATCCTTAGATTCGGTGTAGCACAGTGCAAAAATATAAAAACAATAAATACAATGAGCATTTTCCTTCCAGATCTCAAGTACTTTGCATCAATGTTTATTTGTAATCATTTGTAACAATTTGCATGTAATAGTAGCAATCTATCTGTCAACTCATAAGCTGTTTGTAAGTTAGGACTGAGTATAATTAGATAAGTCCCGATTGGTTTAAGAGAGAGAGGGGTGTGTACCCCTACATCCAATGGGCAATCAGATTAATATTTTTTAAAACAGGAAGTCAGCATGCAGTTTTAAGCAGGCTAGGAGTAAGGCAAACAGCCGAAACCGGTCAGCCTTTTTTCTTCTGATATTTTTTCTGTATTTTATCCTTGGGGTTATGATACTCTTTCAAACCAAAATAAAGTATTTGATTTTTACCCACTTCCTTGGTGCTCCTGTAAGTTTTCTAGCAGATTGGAGTACATTTTTTGCCAACAGCAAGCACATTGACAGTGGGTACACCTGTGGAGGAGGGGTGTTTTACTGCAGATGACTAGTCCCTACCAAGGGAGCAGAGAGGACATTGCAGAGCATATAAAAGTGTTGTCAGCAAAGAGGTGAGCATACCTGCAAGGGGATCATGCTGAACTAACTTACATAAAGGAAAGTCCTCAACATTTCAAGCACAGAATCCAGGAGTGGTGAGTCATTTTGGATTTTGTTTCTGATATTCACATATGTGTTTGTAGTATCCCTTGGAAGTGAATAGAGAAGGAGAGAAGGGGAATACTCTTACTGTTTCTATTGGACAGTCTATCTGATGGGACTTTTTCTTTTTTTTTTTTTCTTTTTTTTTTTTTAAATATTATTTTTATTAATTTCACATGCAAAAACCAATTCAACAAAACATCTTACAGGATTTGTAAAAAATGTAACATATCTTCTGATAATTCGAGAAAAAACAAGATAAATATCTATCTAGTCATAGATTACCTCATGACAGCATACTAGGTCCTTACAGAGGTCATATATATACAGAAAAAAGAAAAAAACATCGCCATATCTCAATTAAGTCACATAAATAAACATGAGGAGAGAAAAAAAAAAAAAAAGGATATTACACTCGATATAATAGTACAATTCTTAATAGCAAGAAGCATTTTCCCTTTAACTATCAGCTCAAGAATTCTCCCAGTGACCTGACCCATTATTCGAATTATCATATCTTCTACATTAATAAAAAATAGATGAGATATATCGGGGATTCACATATTCATTCATCACTCTGAAGACACCACCTCCGCATCAATTATAAGAAATAAATAGAGAGAAAAAAAAAAAAAAAAAAAAAGAGAAAAAAAAGGGAGTAACAACCAGGCTCACCCAGCCCCCCACTCCCCTACCCCACCCCCCCGCACCTCCCCCGATGTCACTACTTCTGCCATGCCGGTCAACCACCACCCAGGATAGTGCCCTGCCAAGGTATTTTGAAGAATAAAGGTAGAGCTACTTATTGGCTTGACTATTTGAATTTGAATTTATTCGGGAGCGATTTAATTACCCGCTCCCATTTGGAAATGAATGCCTGGACCTGATCATTATTCGTAGATGATATATTATATTGTTCCAAGATTATTTGCATGGTTACTGCTTTCTTAAATTCACTGAATTTGGGCGCCTGTGTTGCTTTCCAGTGCCTGAAAATTAGATTTCGAGCTAATATCAGTATGGTATTAAGTAATTTATAATCCTTGGATCTCGTTGAGTATCCAACCAGGAAAATAATATCTCTACAAGTTATGGTGAATGTAGAATTGACTGTCTGTTTAGTCCAAAAAGATATTTTGCTCCAGAATTGGGATATCTTGGGACATAACCATAAACAGTGCAGGATATCTGCGTTCTCCTTACTGCATCTTGAACATAACTGGGCGTTCTTAGACCAGATAGATATTTTGCTAGGAGTGATATATACATTATATAGAATTTTTAAGTGTGACTCGCGCCAAGCTGTAGGTACCCAAGAGTCATTAATTATTTGCAGGCTTCCCTGTATATCCGATGCATCTAAATCTGGAAATTTTGTTAGCCATATTAACCGTATATACCTGATTTGTGTTGCTTTATTATTAAAATTCAAGATTTTATAGAAAGTAGAGATGGAAAATCTACCCGCTTGATATATTTTCACACCACTTACTAGTGGACCCATTGACCAGTCTGGTTTAAATTCTTTTTGAAGATTTACTAGATAATGTCGAATCTGTAGGTACGCAAAAAAATCCTTGCTTTGTATGTCATACTTAGAACAAATGGAGCCAAATGAATCAATTGTACCATCTGATAACAGCAACTGTTTGACATAACTTAGCCCTTTCTCCGCCCATCTCTTAAAGACTTGAGAGTCATATCCTGGTTGGAACTCAGGATTCCCTTGGATTGGTAAGAATTCAGTAGCATTTGGATTCACCTGGATTTCAAAGCAGTATTTTTGCCAGGCCCAAATTACGTTCCTAAATGTCGAAAGATTATCTACATTACTGGGCAACTTTTTAATTGGACAATGTAATAAGGCCTTCAAATTAAATGGAGCAGTAATGCTTGATTCGCACTGATAAAAGGTGAGGTATTGTTTCTCAGAGATCCAGTCAATTGCATATTTAAGTAGAGAGACCCAGTTATAGTATTGAATATTGGGGAATGCTAAACCTCCTGCCATTTTATCATTCATTAATCTTGTCAGGGAAATTCGTGGTTTTGCCCCTTTCCATATAAACTTAGATGCTATTTGGTTAAATTTCGAAACGTCCTTATTTTTAAGCCTGAGAGGAATGTTCTGTATAAGATACAACAATTTAGGAAATACTATTGTTTTAATTAGCATAATACGAGGTATTAATGATATTGGTAGATTAATCCAACTTTCTACTTGATTTTGTATTGTCTTAAGACAGCTTGTTATATTTAAATCATACCATTCCGATGGATTCTTACTTAGAACTATACCTAGATAGTTCAAGTGTTTAGTTTCTTTGAAAGGATGTCTGATTCTGTTTTTAACTGGTTTTAATATCCATAGTAATTCAGATTTGATAAAGTTAATTTTATAACCAGATACAGTACTGAAAAGTTTCATGATAGCAGTAAATTTCGGCAAATTAACTTCTAGATTATTCAGAAACACTAGTAAGTCGTCTGCATATAATGAAAGAATGAATTTATGTTCCCCTATATTAATGCCCTCTAATTGATCCCGTAGCATAATAGCCAATGGCTCGAGTGAAATATTAAAGAGTAGAGGGGATAATGGGCATCCTTGCCTTGTTCCTCTATGTAACGAGAATGGGGCTGTAGCTACATTATTTATAACTAGAGCAGAAACTGGATTACTATATATTGACTGAATAAAATTGCTGAAATGTCCTCTGAAGCCGAACTTCCCTAGTGTCGTGAATAGGTGACTCCAACTTATGTAGTCAAACGCTTTCTCTGTGTCCAGCGCTATTATAGCAGCATCAGACCCTTTCCTTAGATGACCCTTGTGACTTATTCCAGAAGTAATCCAGAATAATCATTGTTTTCCTTAAATTCTTGATTGGACTTCTCCCTTGCATGAACCCCACCTGGTTCTCATGTATAATACTTTGTAGAATAGGCTGTAATCTATTAGCTACAATTGATGTGAGGAATTTGTAATCAGAGTTAAGAAGCGATATGGGTCTATACGAATCTACCAGTTCTGGATCCTTTTTTTTCTTAAGAATAAGCACCACATTAGATGCATTAAAATATTTTGAACATCCTATTTCTGCACTATAATATTTGTTAAATAGACTACACAATGTTGGAGTCACCTCCTCCTGTAGGATTCTATAGAACTCGACAGGGAGACAGTCTGGTCCGGGAGCCTTATTGAGTCTGGCTTGTTGAATAGCCAGATTTATTTCTTGTTCTGAGATTACTGCATTCAAACTTTGAAGATCTTCCTGCGAGATCCTAGGTAAAATTAATTTAGACCAAAGCGCCTCACTGTCCAAGTCATGACAGGGTTCTGCTTTATAAATACCCTGAAAATAGTTATGAAAAGCTTTTTTAATTTCTTCTGTCTGGATATATCTATTCCCATTCTGTCTAATAGCAGCGATAAAGTTGCTATCTTTCGGTTTAGAGATTCTAGCTAGGTATTTAGCCGCTCTTCCTGTAAACCCTCTATATAGAGCTTTTTGCTTTAATCCTTCTTGCATGGCTTTTTGTTTTAAAAAAATATCCCATTGAGTTTTCGCATTACTGTATTTGATCCAATTCCCCCTAGATCTAAAGGAGATATAAGCGTTGTACTTATTTCTGACTGTGTTGGAAAGTTGTATTTCTTTTTGCTTAGTTTTTTTTTTGAGTCTACAAAGATAAGCTTTAATGTGTCCTCTAAGTACAGCTTTAGCAGCTTCCCAATATGTTTCAGTTTTATCTATATAGCCTCTATTAAAATTGTGATATTCTGTCCATTTATGCTTTAAAAATTCTTGGAACTGAGTATCTGAAACTAGATACTTAGGGAAAAATATTCTATTGTTATCTCCTTTTTTAAATGCATTAGGGCCAAATTCAAGTGAAATTATTGCGTGATCTGACAAAAGAATATCTTTAATATCAGTTTTCCATTCCAGACCCATTAGGGCCTCTGAGATCAGAAATAAATCTATCCTAGAAAGACACTGGTGACTTGAAGACATACAAGTGTATCCCCTAGTATCAGGGTGCTGGACCCTCCAGATATCTCTTACCCATAATTGGGAACAGAATTTTTGAAATATTCGTGTCTTCCGATCCCGTCTGTATGTATCCTTCTTTCCAACTTTGTCTAAATTAGGGGAGGGAGAGATTTAAATCCCCAGCTATTATTAAATTTTGTCCAGTATACTCTAATAATTCTTCAGTAAGTCTGTTCCAAAATTGACCATCTACTATATTGGGTCCATATACATTACAGATTATGTAGGGAATGAGATTCATTTTTAATTTAAAAATTTGAAATCTCCCGCCCCTGTCCTCTTCTAAGCCTGTGATCTCATAATCCAAATGTTTACTAATCAAAATTGCTAATCCTTTCTTCCTATCTTCCCCAGGGATAGCGACAACTTCTCCCACCCATTTCATTTTTAATTTCATTATCTCTGAGTTTTTTAAGTGAATTTCCTGGAGCATTACCAGGTCAGGTTTATATAAGCCTAATTGCTTGATAATAGCTTTTCTCTTTCTTGGCGAGGTTATCCCGCCAACATTCCATGACAGAAGAGTTAACGCTTTCATACTAGACTCTTAATAGAGATAAGACGAACCTCAAGGGTCTAATACCCATAGTCGGGGGAGGACAGGGGAGGAGCACAGAGGGAGAGAGAGGAAGAAGAGCCCGAAAAACAAAACAAACAAAAAAAAAAAAAAAAAGGGGCGGAGGGGGAAAGAGGGGGGATAAACCCCCTAAACTTAGATCCATCCATCCTACACACACATCCATTCACTTCCTGAAAATCCATATATACTAATTTGGAATATTTTTAACACCATATTTAAAATTCTTCGTTCATTGTATGCCCTGCTCTTTACAGAAAGCCTGCGCCTCACTGGTATTATTGAGTACCACCTGTGTACCATCCATTCTTATTATTAGCTTAGCCGGGTATATCATCCTCACATTGTAATCTGCTTTTAATAATTTAGAGCAAAAAGGCGACATCTCTTTACGTTTTGCCACTGTCTCACTGGAGAAGTCCTGAAAAATCAAGACTTTAGCTTGCTCTATCATGAGAGGATAGACTTCCCTATATTGCCTAAGAAAATGTACCTTATCTTGAAATTTAAGGAACTTGACAATTATAGGTCTGGTAGAAAAATTATCTTTTCTCACTTGACGAGCTACACCTGTTCTGTGCACCCTTTCTATATGGATTGGTGTGTCAATATTAATTCCAAGGCTCAGTGGAAGAGTGACCGTGACAAAATGCATCAGGTCCATATAATTACTATCATCTGGAAGACCAATAATTCTCAAGTTATTGCGCCTAGATCGGTCTTCCAGCTCTTCCACCCTGCCTTGTAATTTGTCCAATCTCTTAGTATACTCAAGGTTAGCAGGTTCAATTATGTTAATTTTGTCTTCAATGTCTGAGATTCTAGTTTCTACCTCCAAAAGTCTTGTAGAAAATTGTCTAACTTCAGATGTGAGACTGTTTATGTCTTGCTTAATTTCCATTTTCATGTCATTCAACTGTGGAGTAATTGTCTTGGTAATCTGACATAAGAGTTCCTGCATATCAAAGTGCGTCTCAGCTTGTGATTGTGATGTTTCTAATATCTGTTTCGCCATTTTTTTTCTTTCTGCTTAACAGGCATATTAGAGGGAGAATTCTTGGCTGATAATATAAATTTATCCATATACTTGAGTTCCTATAAGCCCTGCTATGTGGCCACTGGCGTCTATTGTGATCAAAAATTGTGTGTGTTAAATACGTGAATTAAGTGAACCTAAGTATGGTCCCCACAAAGGTGGGACAAAAAAATTGACAAAAGATCTCAAAAAGTGATGAGAACAGCAGCAACAGAAAAAAGTGCAGCGTGAAGAAAGAACAGTGCCACGTGATAGTGATTATGTGAGATGGGCTCTGGAGAGCTCTACATGGAGTGAGAGGCGAGGGAGAAAAAGGAGGGAAGAAAGCAAAAAAAAGAGAGAGAAAAGAAAAAAAAAAAGAAAAAAAGGAAGTTTAGGAGCGGCCTAAATAGCAGTAATTTGTAGAAGGCAAGTTCTATGTAGAAATTCAAGTGGATTTTTGAATTAGAGAATAGTTAAACATGCCCCTTGAATTATTTGAGAGCCTAGAAATTCTAACAGTTATATTATCTGGCCAATGCAGATGCCAGATTCCCTATCTATGTTGATCCTTATTCCTCTTAGTTAATACTTATAGTCAGTATAATTCTGATATGTAGAAATGTTTGGAATAACTTTGATCATTTAGATTCACTCCAAGATTTAGGGAAAACAAGATAATAACAATCAAAAAGCCTACTTATGGATATATACGCTCATATCTTAATTCTTCTCACTAATATTTTGTATCAGTATTACAAAGCCAGAGAGAGAGATGCCAAAGCTAGAGAGACACAGAGAGACCCCCAACAGGTATCCAAAAAAAAAGCAGACAATACCCTTTGAGACAGTGCTAGACAAGAAAGAATATACGGCAACAATATTGACATCAGATTTGAATAATACAATGCTGTAGCAACCACTTAGCTCCCTAGATATAAGGTACTATATTGGCAAATGAAACAATATAACAGATCAAGTTTTTGAATGGCCCAATGTCTATATATAAGAGTGTTTATAGCAAATGTTTGTAGGAGAAAAAAGAAACAAAAAAACACTCTGAGTCTTTACTTATATCTATAAGGGGTATAGAAGAAAATGGAGGCAGGTGAGACGCCAATACTATACTTTATCTTGAAGCCGTCTTCAGCGTCTCAGGCTCCTCTATTATTACCGTCTGATAGAGGGTCCCGTCTTGGAAAATTCCCTTCCTCCTGTAATCGAAATGGACAAAGCTGGATTCCCACCTCGAGGCAAACTTAATCCAGGAGAACAAAACAAGAAAAAGCTTCTGATGCCACTCCACGCCAAACAGCAGTGATGCCGTGTACTCCGCTGATATCCATCAGAGCGCTTCTGTACGTGGCCTACGTGCAATGGGCTTCCCGGGTTTGCAGCTTCCGCCTCCGGGTCATCCCTTGTCTGCTGGGCGACGAGTAACTCCGCAGCCGCGCCTGCCCTTGTTCCCGGAACCCGCAATGAGCACACCGCTCAGCCTGAGGCTTAGTCAGTTGCAGGCGTGATCGCCACCAGGAGTCAGTAGAGCTGTAAGCCAGCAGAGATATGCTCACCAGGGAGCACTCAGGAATTCAATATCCCGCTACAATACAGGTATGCTTTTGTTCATTGCCCAAGGAGCTCACCAGGGAGCAACCAGGTACTTGAGAGATAAGATAAAACCATGTCCCATACGTTTTTCTTATTTTTAGAGATTGTGTGTTAGAGTGACCAAGCTTTTTACCTTCCTTCTTAGAGAAGTCGTGTTTAGGCAGGAAGCAGCAGTTCTTTACACTCCTATGCCACTGAACATTCAGCCTGAATCAAAGGAAGCAGCGGTGCAGATACAGTAGAAGCCGGCTTTCTGCAGCCTTTGCGCTCGCTCTTTGAATGTGTGTAGGAAACACCTTCCTTGGTGTTTTATGAACTGTTCGTTGTAACACTTCCAGCGAATTAGTTACATTGTATCATAAAAATTCTTTAGGAGAGTTTGTAACCAATTGCTTCAGCCACGAAGCCAGAAGATGCCTAGTATAGACTTCCCCTCCAGGGACCAAATGATCCTAATCCCAGACCAGTGTCATCCTTGGTCTAAGGGGCGCGTGGAGGTGAGGGTTGTTGGTTAGAACACAGACCAGCAGCACAGCGTGCAGCACCTTGCTTGCTCCTCCCCTCAGCCGGAAGTCGATCCTGAAGGGACTTTTTCAATACTCGAATAAATATTTCAAGTGCACACACCTCACACTCTCCCCTATCATTTCTTGTTTTTATAGAGGTAGGTAAACCTGTGAATGAGCATAATTTATAAATCTAACAATAATAATAGTTATCATAATGATCGTAATAAAGCTGAAAAGCAATAATAATAACTAATAAGAATAATAATAAGAATACTTTTTTTTCAATGGCACATATATAGAGTTTGCCTTGGCAAAGCATTGTCTTCAGTTAGGGTAATTTTTGGCTAAATTTTATGTGCCCTTTTTTTACCACTAGTAGAGCTACCATTTACATTTTGTGTTGTTGTACAAAATATATATGTGATATTTTCATGTCTTCATCATGCTGTTTTCACTATCTTTTTTTTTGCCTATCATGGACGGAAGTAATAACCAACCAATGGGAAATGTCTGCATCATCAAAAAATATATATATTGTTGTACCCTATATAAGTCCATGCTGATAAAATGATAAAAATGTCAGCATATTACTTATAAAACCTCCATGAAGGACAGGCATGATTAGTGAAAAGTGCTTTTAATTTTTTACCCACAGTACACATGCGTATACACCACAAAGTGTGCACACATTTTTTCCCAAACACAGACTCAATTTAGTTTTGTTTATATAAATTGTCTGTTGTAAAAGTGTGGTATAAATGGGGATAGGGATAGTGAGAATGGTGAAATGGAGAGTGCTAGTGTTAAAGAAAGATAGACCCAGAGGGTGAGTGAAAGGTGAACTCAAGTGATAGTGGAATATACTCCAGTCTCTTTCAGTAATCTAATTCAATTATTAGACAAAGGCCAAAGCTTAATAAATTAATTATTTATTATGCCAAAAATATTATGCACAATGCATTATTAATAAAAAGTTGTTACAAGTAAAATTACACACAGCAAACAGTTTTTAAAATACAAAAAGGAGAAAAAACAGATTTAATACTTTACTAGTCTCAAGATCTGCGCCAGGGAGATGGCATGAAGCAATGGGTCCTTACTCCGTTTAGTGACAGCTTCCCTTGAGGGAATGACAATTTCAGTGTTAAAACACAAGACCCTTATACCTTTTTTTCATGAGATCAGGTTGCTTGCCCAACCTTCTTTGCAGGGGCTGAGAAGCCCCTTATCATTTACGACTGTCATTAAACGCTAAGTCTTTGCCTGAAATTATAGAACACATCATAATTTCTGCTAGATACATCCATTTTCATATAGACAGGAAGGCAATCTCTTATTTACATTGTGATAATCAATTTGATACAAAATATGACATGGTTGTCAAATTTACCTTCATCTAATGTCATAACATGTTTTAAACACATATCTACCTTATACCCATGTCCCTTTATTGACCTTATTAGTTTCTGTGAAGAGGCACTGTTCTGTGTCTCTAAAACCGACACTTTTACAGCCTGAATGCACCAATGTCTATATGATAACATTTATTCAAGTGGAGCTCTAAAACAATTTATAATGAGGTCTGGTTTTATCACAAAAAAAAAAACATTAAACACAGGACACAGTTCTTCTTGAAAAAACATATGCTTTCTAGCACACAGGCTAAAGAGAATTAACCCCTTGGCAGGTATTCGTGACAAATACTAATGATGGTACTGGACGCCAAAGATAAAAAAGATACAAATTCTTTTTACAAAAAACAAAATGTATTGATAAAAATCTCTCTTGGGCTGGCTAGCCAGAGATGAAGGAAGAAGGAGTAAGGATTTATGTACTCGCCACAATGGAAATTAGGCTTAATAATGGATGCTTCAAGACAGTGAAATATTATCTGCGGTAAGAGAAGACATGATATATATAGTGTTGGGTCAGAATAAGTAAAAATGCTGTTAAGCAAAATAGGTCTTGAAGTTAAAAAATGGGTGGTGATTCTACGGTTGAAATCATCTTCAACTAGTGGATAAAATTGTTACGAAATTCAATATCAAAATTCCTTTCACACTCCCATAGAGCGTGGATAAAGAAGATGGATCATCTGTCAAGAAGTCTGATGAGTGAAACATTAAAAAAAAAAAAAGGTGTACAACATAGTCTTCTTTTTTGTTTCCTTTCACAAGAACAAGCTGGAAATACTCACATGTTTAACGTTCCTTATGTTTTTATGCAGTACAGATAAATTATTCTGTATCCCATCCAAAAAGTCTGTTATCAGAAAACATCAGAACTCTAAACTGAAAGACAAAGCACATCACAACAAATCCTACTGCTTAGCCAGACCCACATGAATACGCATGTCAGTCAGAAAAATGAAGATTGTGTATAAATATCATCCAGATGTACAATGCTATCCTAAGCTTGATGCTATTGGTGTTGGCAGCTTGGACAGAGCTGTCACTATCAATAGTGCTAGTGAGTGATAAATACAAGCTGCACAGTTTGCAGCAACTCAATCATTGCAACAACATTATGGTTGGTGGGCACTGGTCACACTGTGAAATACTGAACCTGACCACAGAATTAATATAAATGCATTATTCAAATTTACATACACATATGTGTAAATTATATCTTCACTTTGCTTTTTTTAACTAATGCTTCATAAACAATTAAACATGACTTTATTATTAACCTCATCAGTGCTAAACTATTTTACACTACTGCGCTAAATCTGTTTGTTTTTTGTCATCAGAACTCATAGGGGTATATTTATTAAAGTGCGAGCGGACATGATACGATGTAGGGTATCATGTCCGCTGCACATCGATAAATGCCGAGAGCATATGCTGTCGGCATTTATCATTGCACCAGCAATTCTTGTGAATGCAGGCCTCTAGCAGGGGGTATCAATCAACTCGATCGTATTCGGACGGGTTGATTTCTGTCCGCGGTCTCAGAGCAGGCGGACGAGTTATGGAGCTTAATCAATCGGCCTCATAGTATTTAATGGGATATTCACCCAAATCACAGCTACGGTCAATTACTTTAGAAAATAACTTCCTTGCACATTTATTTCCAATATATGGGGAAGAAAGCAACAATATAAAATACAAAAAACGCTTGTTATTATACGCATTTTTGTTTAAGTAATAAGTATTTATTAAAGGTCACATCACGTGCAATCAGTATTTAAATGGACTGTGTCTCTGTAGAAGCATTAACCTCATAAAATAGCTATGCTGTGAAAGAGCCATGAAACTTTGGTAAACATATTTTTTTTTTTAAGATTGAAAAGTCACCTTTGTTTTATTCTCAACAAGTGGTGTGAACAGTCATTTTATCATTATTTTGCATTTGACACTGTTATTCCTGCAATGGGTTGCTTGAAAGCAGACTTGTCTCCATATGAGCCTGTCAAAAAGCCAACTGGAAGGCTTGTGAGATATCCCCAGCATGTGACATTTAGCAATCTGATGCTTTATTCTTGTGATTGTATTTAATCTATTTCTTCTTTATGTTGTAACAATTTTGGGCACTTTTAATACACTATTGTTTCTGTTTGCTACAAAATCTTGTGAACATTTTCTCAAAAAGAGTTATCTGATGAACTTAGAATTTAAAGGGACAGTCTACTTGATTTTTTTATTGTTTAAAAAGATAAATAATGTCTTTAATACTCATTCCCCAGCTTTGCACTACAAACATTGTTATAATATTATACTTTATAACCGCTAAGGGCTGCATGTACAAAGCAACATAAGCTGTTCTGGAGCCCTAGACTGCTGTTTCTTACACTCTACACCACCTCTGAGGTGGCAAAGAGAAATCACAGAGAGCTAGCTCAGGGTGATTGACAGTCCCTTCGCTCACGTGGTTAGTCGCACGAGAGAAGGGACGGTCTTTACATGCTCAATTGAGCATGTAATGATACATAGAGGCAACAGATCCTGTTTGTCTGCTGCCCATATGAAGCAAAACTTGTCCGTTCACCTTTTAGTATATGGAGCCCTAGATTTCTGCCAGTTCCTAAGCCCCTAGAGGCAGACTCTTACCTCAGTGCATTTTATTAGATTTCACAGCCAGACAGCACTAGTTCATGTGTGCCATATAGATAATTGTTCTCACTCCAGTGGAATTATGCTTGAACCAGCACTTATTGACTTAAATGCAAGTTTGTAAAAAGCACTGAGCAAAGGGGACAGTCTGCAGAGGCTTAGATACAAGGTAATCACAGAGGAAAAAATAATAATAATATAACAATGTTGGTTATACAAAACAATGGGTAATAAAGGAATTATCTATTTTTCTAAACAATGAAAATAGTATACTGTCCCTTTACGTAGTCAAACAGCACAGTGACAAATACAAGAAAATCAATCAGAAGTCAGCAATATGGTAAAATAATTCTCAAATATTACATTCATTTTGGTCTACAAATTATATAAGTGATAGTAGTGAATGTAATATTTGTTTCTGTGTGGGGGGAAAACACAGTGAGTTTATCTGTGCATTTGTTTATTTTTTAGCACTGATCTAATTTATGGTTGAAAGTATGGAGGAGCTAACATGCTAGAAATACATTGGCTTCAGTCAGATGACCCCCCCCCCCCTTCCAAAAAAACACCAAATCAAACATTTGGAGCAAGTTGCATAGTTCTTCTAAATGGTTTTATCTTTAGAATCATGTATTTATAATATGTCATCATAGCTTTCAGTGCTATAACATTTGATGCATAATGATTGGGTCATTTTTAAATAAGACTATTGCATTAACAATAAATTGTAGTAAACATGACAGGAGGGATCATGATGAAAGAAGGCAAAGAACCTGCAGTAAGAAATCAGAGAAATAGCTTAATGACTGTTGTATGCATACCTAAACAGTAGTATGTTTAGGGAAAACTTGAAGAACTGATAGCTTAGGGCATATGTTGTGGAGCTGGCATGCCCATGTCATACATTGATCCTGAGTCTCTTTGTTCTGCTATTTGTGGCTTTCCCCTCTGAGCCTCTGGAGGGCTTTGGCACAGTTTGTTCAGGCTGGCTCTCTGGCTTCCCCTGCCTGCCAGCTGCAGACGGTTACCTAATCAGCCTAGGACTATTTAAAGTTCTTTCATAATTTCTTTCATAATTAAGATAGAGCATGTAATTGTAAACAACAATTTACTTTAATTATCTAATTTGTTTTGTTCTCTTGATATCCTGTTTGGAAAAGGATACCTAGGTAGACTCATTAACTGCTGATTGGTGTTTGCACATATATTCCTCATGTTATTAGCTTGCCCAATGAATTCAGCTAGCTCCCAGTAGTGTGTTGCTGCTTCTTCAACAAACGATACCAAAATAATTAATCTAATTAGGTAATACAAGTAAACGGGTAAGCTGTTTAAAATTGTGTTCTAGATCTGAATCATGAAAGAAAATGTTGGGGTTTTGTGTCCCTTTCAGACCACTCCCTGTCCTGACATTGTGGGTCACCCCTGTGTCTGCCTCTGACTTGTACCATGCAATCTTCTGTATTGTTGATTTTATGGCTCCTGAACCTGGCAAGTCTTCTGACCCTTCTTTTGAATAATCCTAATATTTGTCATATGATCAGACTGATTCCAAGTATCCTGAAACCTGGCTTGTCCTGGACTTCTCTCTTGTCATTTGTATTGTATCCGGTCTGCCAATGTGGTACCTGACCTCAGCCTGTCTAACCTTTCTTCAGCTTGTGAGTCCTCTATCCAGTCCTAGGCCCCAGCATGGGCATTCTTCAGTCCTTGGTCCTGGTGTTGTCATTTCTCCTATCCTAGGTCCAGTGTCTTGTGCTCAGTTCTGCAGATTACAAGTTGTGTGTCTCCTGTTCCAAGTCTTGTGTCTCCTGTGCTCAGCTCTGCAGATTCCAAGTCATGCGTCTCCTTTACTCAGCACAGCAGCTTCCAAGTTCTTTGTCTCTTGTGCTCAGCTCCGCAGATTCCAAGTCCTGTGTCACCTTTTCTCAGCTCTGCAGGTTCCAAGTCCTGTGTCTCCTTTGCTCAGCTCTGCAGATTCCAAGTCTGTTACCTCCTGTATTCAGCTCTGCAGATTCCAACTCCTGTGTCTCCTTTGCGCAACTCTGCAGTTTCCAACACCTGTGTCTCCTTTGCTCAGCTCTGCAGATTCAAAGTTCTGTGTTGCCTGTGCTTAGCTCTGCAGGTTCCAAGTCCTGTATCTCCTGTTCTTAGCTCCGCAGATTCCAAGTCCTGTGTCTCTTGTGCTCAGCTTTTCAGATTCCAAGTCCTGTGTACAGCTCCACAGAATCCAAGTCCTTTGTTCAGCTTTCGGCTACACACATTCCAGTGCAATAAAATTGCCTAGTCTGTGTTTGTTTTCATGCCTAAGGGAGCATTACCTTTTAGTGACATTGACAACCGGTGTCCAGTCATCTCTTCTACCGGTACCGGGCTCCAAACCCCAATCCCCACTCCTATGAGCGTAACAGGAGCAAGGCAGAAGTGTCATGGAACAGGTGCAATTCTAAAAATTCTTTGTAGATCAAGTGAAGTAACAAAAGAATAGAGAATAAATAATTGTGAGCATAGGGGGGTATGGTGGGACAATATCTGTGGCCAAAGGTCAGAAAATGTAGTGTTAAGCTCAAGATTTTTAAGTTTATTTTTAAGACAATAAAAATGTAGGAATTTGATATTAAATTTGCTTATTTTGGATAATTATTTCTAGTGCATTAGACATTTCTGAACATCTTACTGTAGCTCTCACTGTTTTGTACTAAAGAGCTCTGATATTTTAGTTCTACTGTGGTTTTAGCAATGCCAGATATTCACTTTAAAATAGTATTTTCAGAACTGAAAATAATTTGGCTTGATCAATTAAGTGTTTGATATTCAATATTCACATCAGATTTATATGGAAACTGGGCTTTGGCCTGTTGCTGACAGACTGAAAAATATGAAGGCCAGAAAAACATCTGTTTTTACTAAACTAAAACTATTTTGAGGTTTTGCAACTTGAAGTTGGAATGACAGGTAATCATTTTTACTATAGCAAAATATTTCAGTTCAATATAATATTTTTGTTTTGCAAACGCGCCACTTTTTCAGCAATTCCTTTTTTTATAAACAGCCTGTAGAAGGTAATAAAAATAACAATAACTCAAATCAAAGCTGTGTGAAAAAAATGCAGACTTTGACTATTGAGTGTTTTCTTTTTTTCTTCTATTATTGCGTTCAGTTTTTTTCCTCATTACTGTATGTTATTGTCTTTTTGATGTACTAAATAAAGCTTGTTGATTTAAAGACAATACAGTAGCGGGCAGTGGGATTTTCTGTTACCAATAGAGACTGATTGTCTCTCATGCATGTGGCCATATATACTTTGCTCCAGAGCATGGGTTAAAGACAAATTTTATAATATTTTTTTTATAATAAACTATATTGTTTAAAGATATAAATAACTCTGTTGACTGTTATATCTGTCATAAGCATACCATCTCCTTTGAATTTTGATAAGACCACATTTTATAATGTGATTTATAATAAAAAAATAGATATAAGAGCATGTTACAGATAAAAAGTATGTGCCATTAATCAGCATTTATTATTGAAGAAATATTGTTTACACCATATCATGTTATACCAATTTCAACAAATGAGTACAAATGTAATTCACTTTTTTGTCAACTGGCTTTAGTTGTTTCTATAGGCAGTTGTTCGCATAAAATCATTATTCAGTTTATAACTTTTGAAGCTTGAAATTATAATGATTGTTCAGTTAAATATCTAGCGATAGAAGCCATAAATATAATTTGTACAAAGTAACAACCATTGTTTCGTTAAAGGGACACTAAACCCAATTTTTTTCTTTAATGATTCAGATAGAGCATGCAATTTTAAACAACTTTATCATTTACTCTTTTGCTATCTTTATTTAAAAAGCTTTATGTAAAGCTTAAGAGCCGGCTCATTTTTGGTTCAGAACCTGGGTTATGCTTTCTTATTGGTTGCTAAATGTAGCCATCAATAAGCAAGAACTATCTAGGGTGCTGAACCTAAAATGGGCCGGTTCCTAAACTTTAAATTTATACTTTTTTAAATAAAGATAGCAAGAGAATGAAGAAAAATTGATAGTAGGAGTAAATTAGAAAGTTGCTTAAAATGGCATGCTCTATCTGAATCATGAAAGAAAAAATGCTGGTTTAGTATCCCTTTAAGAAGACATTAAAATCATTTAAAGTCAGTCCCACCTATTCATTAAGCAATGGAATTAAATGTGGCAGAAGATATTTGAAGATATGAAGCACATTAACTATTATTTCTTGTAAAACTCCTTTATTATTCTTAACCATATGCATACAGATAATTGATTAGTTCCTTCTGAGACATCCATGAAGTAGAGACTGATTCCTTCAATGAGAGAGATAAACAATCTCTTCATTCCTGGACACACACAGCAGGTATTGCCATTTTGGCATCTTCCTGGCCAGACACCCAGATCAGTGACTGAAAGATTCATGCCCTGACTCACAAAGCTTTAACTGACCGCATTCTTGTCCAGAAACAAAAAATAACAGTGACTGCCAATCTATTTTTTCCACTTATAATTCCAAAAATGTCTTTGTAGACCTTTCTTCACTTCCTCACAATGTCCTTTAGGTCTCCAAACATTCTACTATTCTGCTCTTCATTCTTTTCTCCTCCTACCCTCTCCAGAATTTCCCTCAACCTGCCTTTCTCCTCCACGTTCTTCTCCCCACATTCTTCTCTTGCTGATGCTTTTTTACTTTTCCTATTTAACCTTCTCCAGCCTTACACATTTTACTCTTCACTTTAGAAGATTGCAAAAGTGGGAAAGTGGGATTAAATAATGTTTTTTCATTTCTACAGCTCTGGTCTCTGCACTTATGCAGTCAACCAGCACATACAATAATATGGAACATGGTGCTGCTCACATTGGATCAGTGAAATGGGTAAGAAAAATGTAGTCACAAAAAGAGACCAAAAAGTTCTAAGATCATAGGCGCTAGTGAAAGCTTAACATAGTAAATGTGATATAAATGTGAATTATCTAATGTTGTGAATATAAATGTGATGCAACAAATAAAGTGAATATAACAAATAAGGTGAACGTGAAACCAGGAATAAGAAAAATATAATGTGCAGAATCTGCATAAATTTAATAACAATATAAAAATATATATAAAATAAATGACGATACAGATATGCAAAAGATAACGCATATTAACGGTGTAGTATACCTTTTGCAACAATACAAGCATTATTGACTATATCACAAGTGCTAAAAGACACATACAAATACCAAAATACAAATAAATAAAATCCATAAAAAGCAATACGGAGGAGCGGATATATCCTGATGACGGTTGAAAGGATAAGCTTATCACGCCCAAGGTTGAATTTTCTCAGGTAAATCTGCAAAGAAATAACCTGAGAAAATTCAACCTTGGGCGTGACAAGCTTATCCTTTCAACCGTCATCAGGATATATCCGTTCCTCCGTATTGCTTTTTATGGATTTTATTTATTTGTATTTTGGTATTTGTATGTGTCTTTTAGCACTTGTGATATGGTCAATATTGCTTGTATTGTTGCAAAAGGTATACTACACCGTTAACTGCTTCTGATCAACGCAATTGCAACTTTGTATATCCTTTGCATATCTATATTGTCATTTATTTTATATATTTTTTTATATTGTTATTAAATTTATGCAGATTCTGCACATTATATTTTTCTTATTCCTGGTTTCACGTTCACCTTATTTGCTATATTCACTTTATTTGTTGCATCACATTTATATTCACAACATTAGATCATTCACATTTATATCACATTTACTATTTTAAGCTTTCACTAGCGCCTATGATCTTAGAACTTTTTGGTCTCTTTTTGTGACTAAATTTTTCTTACCCATTTCACTTTTCATTTTAGAGGTTGGGGTGTCCTCTTGTTTTTTCATAGGTTTAATAGAGTTTTACAGCGCAGTAACCAATATATCTTTTTCACACTCACATTGGATCAGACATCATAGCTGTGTAGAGACCCTACTGCTTCTAACTACTTTTCCCTAATGGACTATGCACAATTTTTTTTGTCTACCCAGACAAAAAGGTTAAAATTACCTTAAAGGTTTAAAAATATAACAAATCTATTGTAGCACAGAAAAAAACCCATACATTAAGGATAACCTGTATACGTTTTAGTATATTATAGTCAAGGGAAATGCTATGTGTTTCACTGCTTTGTTTTATTAAATACATTTTTATAATTATTTTAAATTTAATACCATATTTGTAGAAGTAATCTAAAAGACATGTATCTAACAAACCTCATCTAATTATAATGTTAAGTGAATTAAGAGGAACAAGATAACCCCTCACTAAAATAAAAAACTAAGAACAATACAGCACAACACGAGTCACAGCGGTATAGCTATACCGCAAGCATATTAGCCTGTAACGCAACGTCCATTCCGCACTCCAAAAAAATACATATAAGTGTGGGATTTTCCTTAGCGCCGTATTACAGGTTTTGCAGTCCGGCTATAATGTTTGCGTTACAACCTATATCGACACAATCTATACCTCCATCTGAGAGCAGTAGTTATGAAGTAGTTTTTGTGAAACAAAAATGTTTCACAAAACTCATAACTATACTGTAACAAAGTACATTAACACCCATAAATTACCTATTAACCCCTAAACCCACCCTCCCGCATCACAAACACTATATTAAATTTATTAACCCCTAATCTGCCGCCCACCCACATCGCAACAATTAAATAAACCTATTAACCCCTAATCTGCCGCCCCTGACATCGTGAACACTAAATAAACATATTAACCCCTAAACCGCCGCCCCCCCCCACATCGCACAAGACTAAATTAAACTATTAACCCCTAAACCTAACACCTAACACATTTAACTTTAAATTAAAATTACAATATAACTATCTTAAAGGGACAGTAAACACCAGAATTTTTGTTGTTTAAAAAGGTAGATAATTCCTTTATTACCCATTTCACAATTTTGCATAACCAACAGAGTTATATTAATATACTTTTTACCTCTGTGATTACCTTGTATCTATGGCTCTGCAAACTGCCCCCTTATTTCAGTTCTTTTGACAGACTTGCATTTTTAGCCAATAAGTGCTTGCTCCTAGAAGCTTCACATGCCTGAGCTCAATGTTATCTATATGAAACACATGAACTAATGCCCTCTAGTGGTGAAAAATTGTCAAAATGCTTTCAGATTAGAGGTAGCCTTCAAGGTCTAAGAAATTAGCATATATACCTCCTAAATTTAGCTTTCAACTAAGAATACCAAGAGAACAAAGAAAACTTGGTAATAAAAGTAAATTGGAAAGTTGTTTAAAATTATATTCCCTATTTAAATCATGAAAGTTTTTTTTTTAACTGTGAAATAAAAAAAAAAATTTAAACTATAAATTAACCTAACATAACTATTCTAATAAAATAAAAAAAACTACCCATTAAAAAATCTAAATTACAAATTTAAAAAACCGTAATACTACGAAAAAATTAGAAAAATCTAAAATTACAAGAAAATAATAAACACTAAATAACGAAAAATAAAAAACCCTAAGATTACAAAAAATAATAAACAAAATTATTAAAAAATAAAAACAATTACACCTAATCTAATAGCCCTATAAAAATAAAAAAAGCCCCCCCAAAATAAAAACATCCCCTTAACCTACAATAAACTACTAATAGCCCTTAAAATGGCCTTTTGTAGGGCATTGCCCTAAGTTAAACAGCTCTTTTACCTAGAAAAAAAAATACAAAGTCCCCCCAACAGTAAAACTTACCACCCAAACAACCCCCAAAATAAAAAAACCTAAATCTAAAAAATTCCTAAACTACCCATTGCCCCTAAAGGGGCATTTGTATGGGCATTGCCCTTAAAAGTGCATTCTGCTCTTTTACACTGCCCTTAAAAGGGCATCCAGCTCTTGTACAATGCCCAAAAAACCCCTAATCTAATTCTTAAAAAAACTAACACTAACCCCATAAAATCTACTCATGGTTCCTGAAGTCCGGACATCCATCGTCATCCAGGTGGCGAGAAGTCTTTAGGCAGGCGGAAACACCTTGATCCCAGGGACATCTTATATCTTCATCCCGGCGGCGCAGAGCGGAGCTATCCTGGACGGCGAAGGCATCCTGCAGGTAGCCGTTTCAAAATGGCATACCTTGCATTCCTATTGGCTGATTTGATTCTTCTAATTCAAATCAGCCAATAGTATGAGAACTTCTGAAATCCTATTGGCTGTTTAAAACAGCCAGTAGGATGAGAGCTACTGAAATCCTATTGGCTGTTTAAAACAGCCAGTAGGATGAGAGCTACTGAAATCCTATTGGCTGTTTTGAACAGCCAATAGGATTTCAGAAGCTGCTCTCATCCTATTGGCTGATTTGAATTGGAAGAATCAAATCAGCCAATAGGAATGCAAGGTATGCAATTTTCAAACGGCTACCTTTCATTCAACTTCAGTGTACGGCGGTTACCGTATGAAGAGGACGCTCCGTGCAGGATGTCTTTGCCGTCTAGGATAGCTCCGCTCCGCGCCCCCGGGATGAAGATAGAAGACGTCCCCAAGATGGATGAAGGTGTCGGCGTCTGGATGAAGACTTTTCGCCGCCTGGATGAAGATGGATGTCCGGACTTCAGGAACCGTGAGTAGATTTTATGAAGTTGGTTGTTTTAAAAAAAAAAAAAAAAAAAATATTTAGATTATGGATGGGCACTTGACAAAGAGCTGAATGCCCTTTTTTTAGAGTTAGTTTTTTTTATTTTGGGGGGTTAGTTGGGTAGGGGGGGGTTACTTTTAGGGGGGACTTAGTAATTTTTAAGGTGAAAGAGCTTTTTAACTTAGGGCAATACCCTTACAAAAGGCCCTTTTAAGGGCTGTTGGTAGTTTATTGTAGGTTAGGGTTTTTTTATTTTGGGGGATTTTTTATTTTTATAGGGCTATTAGATTAGGCGTTATTGTTTTTATTTTTGATAATTTCATTCATTATTTTGTGTAATCTTAGAGTTTTTTTTATTTTTCGTAATTTAGTGTTTATTATTTTTTGTAATGTTAAATTTTTAAAAAACAATTCGTAGTGTTTAGATTTTTAAAAATTTTAATTTAGGTTTTACATTGGTAGTTTTTTAATTTTATTAGAATAGTTATGTTAGGTTAATTTATAGTTTAAACTTAGTTTTTTTAAATTTCACAGGTAAGTTTTTTTATTTTTTTTAAAGATAGGTATATTATAATTTTAATTTAAAGTTAGTGGGTTTAGAGTTTAATACAGGGAGTGCAGAATTATTAGGCAAGTTGTATTTTTGAGGATTAATTTTATTATTGAACAACAACCATGTTCTCAATGAACCCAAAAAACTCATTAATATCAAAGCTGAATATTTTTGGAAGTAGTTTTTAGTTTGTTTTTAGTTTTAGCTATTTTAGGGGGATATCTGTGTGTGCAGGTGACTATTACTGTGCATAATTATTAGGCAACTTAACAAAAAACAAATATATACCCATTTCAATTATTTATTTTTACCAGTGAAACCAATATAACATCTCAACATTCACAAATATACATTTCTGACATTCAAAAACAAAACAAAAACAAATCAGTGACCAATATAGCCACCTTTCTTTGCAAGGACACTCAAAAGCCTGCCATCCATGGATTCTGTCAGTGTTTTGATCTGTTCACCATCAACATTGCGTGCACCAGCAACCACAGCCTCCCAGACACTGTTCAGAGAGGTGTACTGTTTTCCCTCCTTGTAAATCTCACATTTGATGATGGACCACAGGTTCTCAATGGGGTTCAGATCAGGTTAACAAGGAGGCCATGTCATTAGATTTTCTTCTTTTATACCCTTTCTTGCCAGCCACGCTGTGGAGTACTTGGACGCGTGTGATGGAGCATTGTCCTGCATGAAAATCATGTTTTTCTTGAAGGATGCAGACTTCTTCCTGTACCACTGCTTGAAGAAGGTGTCTTCCAGAAACTGGCAGTAGGACTGGGAGTTGAGCTTGACTCCATCCTCAACCCGAAAAGGCCCCACAAGCTCATCTTTGATGATACCAGCCCAAACCAGTACTCCACCTCCACCTTGCTGGCGTCTGAGTCGGACTGGAGCTCTCTGCCCTTTACCAATCCAGCCACGGGCCCATCTATCTGGCCCATCAAGACTCACTCTCATTTCATCAGTCCATAAAACCTTAGAAAAATCAGTCTTGAGATATTTCTTGGCCCAGTCTTGACGTTTCAGCTTGTGTGTCTTGTTCAGTGGTGGTCGTCTTTCAGCCTTTCTTACCTTGGCCATGTCTCTGAGTATTGCACACCTTGTGCTTTTGGGCACTCCAGTGATGTTGCAGCTCTGAAATATGGCCAAACTGGTGGCAAGTGGCATCTTGGCAGCTGCACGCTTGACTTTTCTCAGTTCATGGGCAGTTATTTTGCGCCTTGGTTTTTCCACACGCTTCTTGCGACCCTGTTGACTATTTTGAATGAAAAGCTTGATTGTTCGATGACCACGCTTCAGAAGCTTTGCAATTTTAAGAGTGCTGCATCCCTCTGCAAGATATCTCACTATTTTTGATTTTTCTGAGCCTGTCAAGTCCTTCTTTTGAACCATTTTTCCAAAGGAAAGGAAGTTGCCTAATAATTATGCACACCTGATATAGGGTGTTGATGTCATTAGACCACACCCCTTCTCATTACAGAGATGCACATCACCTAATATGCTTAATTGGTAGTAGGCTTTCGAGCCTATACAGCTTGGAGTAAGACAACATGCATAAAGAGGATGATGTGGTCAAAATACTCATTTGCCTAATAATTCTGCCCTCCCTGTAGTTTAAGTTAGTGTTTTGCGATGTGGGGGGCAGTGGTTTAGGGGTTAATAGGTTTAGTTTAGTAGTTACGATGTGGGGGCTGGAGGTTTAAGGGTTAATACTTTATTATAGTGTTGGCGATGTGGAGGGGGCCGGTGGTTTAGGGCTTAATAGGCTTATTTAGGTGTCGGCGATGAAGGGGAGCAGCAGATAGGGGTTAATAACTTTTATTAGTGTTGCGATATCGGGGAGCGACTGAATAGGGGTTAATAACTTTTATTAGTGTCTGCAATGTTGGGGACCGTCGGATTAGGGGTATTTAGACTAGGGGTTTATGTTAGGGTGTTAGGTTTAAATGTAACTTTCTTTTCCCCATAGACATCACAGATATTTGTCATTCCGCGATCGCTGGTGTTAGTTTTTTTCTAACACTCTCTCCCCATTGATGTCTATGGGGGAAAGCGTGCATGAGCGCGTAAACTCAGCTATTGGCTTTTGTGCGGTATGGAGCTTAACGCACGATAAAGCACAGCACAAGGAGGTTTTTTTAGTAAATTGTAATGGCAGCGCTATGGAGAGTGCAATAACCGTTGCCGTTATTTTTGCACCCTGTTTTTAACGAAAAACCTGCAATCTAGGTGATTGTTATTCAAATTTTCCCTTCCCCAGTATCATGTAATAGTCGTTAGCCAATCACAAAATGTATATGCTTATTTACTGTGTACTTTTGCACATGCTCAGTAGGAGCTGGAGCCTCAGAAAGTATGAATATAAAAAGAATATGCATGTGTTGATAATGGGGGGAAAAAATATTCCATGCTTTATCTGAATCATGAAACTTTATTTTTTACTTTAAGGGCCCTTTAATTATAACCTACTGCTTAGTGTGTTTTTTATTACATAAATGAAATAAACTGTTGTTATATCCCTTTAAATGTATAGTAACTAGATTAACTGCCTTGCCTTTAAATGCATGGTTAAAATATAAAGGTTAACTGTAATATTCTGTTCTTTAAATGTGCTCTATTTGTAAGATCAGAGAGAGATTTTTATCTGTTTCTTAATTTTTCATTGTTTTCTCAAAATGAATTGGCCTCTGGATCTTGTTATATGGGAGATCTAACTCTTATCTAAAGCTGCTGATTCATCCTTTGAGTGCTTGACAGCAAATTTTTATAACAGCAATATTTTAGAATTCTTTTTGCAAAAAGCTTCCATCCAGCTTATGTGTTAAAGGGACATGATAGATAGATCATACAATTTTAAATAGCTTTCAAATTTACTTCTATTATGAAATTTGCTTAATTCTTTTGATATCCTAAGTGCCTTTGTAGACTACAGATATATAAATTTAAATTAAATGGTAAGAGTGAATCTGTAATTGTTGAATACATACTGCAGATAATGCTTTGTTAAATAAACAAGCGCAAAACATATACCATTCTACTAGGGCCCAATAATTTAAAGCTCTATGCTCAGGTGAGATGATTTAAGAAGTAGCAGTAAGGTGAGCTCCCTCAAAGAATTTTAGAAACAGTAATTTTACTTTGAGATGTTTATCTCAGTATGCAGTGTTCTGTATGTGAAGGAGATACTCCTATACTACAGTATAAGGACTAAAAAAATCCCCATGGCAGCAAGTTTTTGACCATCTGACCCATAGAAACAACCAGGGGAATCATACTGTTGAACAATTAAAGATGACAGAAATATACAAATTGGTTCATGTATCAAAATCAAATACAAATTTCAGTTTAAATGTGTTGTATCTTTCTTTTTTATTATTGTATGCAATTACACTGAGGTTTTTTCAGTGTATACTTTAATAAATCTACTTTAACAAGTCTCAGGTAATAAAAATGGGGAAAAGTAATAAAAAGATGACATTTTTATGAGTTGATAAATGCTAATCCTGACTGTTTGACACTGATGGAGTTTGCAGATGTCTATTTATTTATACTTCTAAATTCTTTAATTGACAGAAAAGGCGTCAAAGTTCTGTGATTGGAAGGGAAATTGGTTTCAACATCCTGAAAGCAATCGGACATGGTCCAACTATACTCTCTGCAATTCTTTTACTTCTGAAAAACTGAAGGTGTGTATACAGTTAGCATATTATTAAAGTTTATCAAGGTTGTCTTATCCCTAAGCGTATTTATACATTTTATGCCAATTTAAGCTTGTTAGCTCATAATTCATAGATATATAAGATTATGATAAAATGTTGGTACCACATCTACAAAACAAATTATTATTTATAATTCTTTTAATTTTTATATTTTTTCCACTTACTATCTAGTACACAGGATAATAGATATCAATATCTGTATAAGTGATTAAATATAACTTCTATAGAAACCTATAGACTAAACTTCCTAACAGATCAATATTTTTGCAGCCTTAAGGACTGCATATGTACAATTATGGCTATTAACCACACAATCATAATATATTTCCTAAAAATGTCCAGTGTCACAGAATCAGATTTAGATGATGTTGCAGAGTTTTCTCTATATGCTAGAACATTTGGCCCTCAGAGGGCTTACTTGGATTTGTGCACCAACCAGAAGTCCTTAAAGCACAGATTTTTAGTTATAGTTTTACCTGGGACCACAAAATGATAGCATTCTTTCTCAGTTCTACATTTTCCTTGGTCCCACAAGAACTAGGGCAGAGGACCACAGGCCACCAGTTCGCCATCCCTATTCTAAAGCATTATAGCTTTATTACAATTATCAATGATGACAATATATCGTGATTCCAATAATTAACCATTTTCTTCATGCTGAATACTTTTAGATGTTTTTTATATGTTTACTTCTTGTATCGAAACAATGATATAATCAGACTTTTCTGCAATACTGTTTATAATATTTGTAAATTTGCCAGCATTTTCTTTCATAAAGGTAGTGAGAGTCCATGAGCCATTACTCCTGGGAATTCCACTAGGAGGAGGCAAAGATTCCTAAAACTCCAACCAATTTGTGGCCCGTTTTCTCTTCAGTGAGCTACTGTTTGGACTGAGGGAAGTTTATGGAGTATTGGGTAGTGGTACAATTACACCCATTGGGATTTAGTAACAGGCCTGCCAAAAGTGTTGCGGGGACTGATCCCTAGCCTCCTCCTGTTGGATTATTGTTATACTCCACATACACAGATCATCTGCTGTCATTAGTGTATCACTGTATTGGCTATCTACTGGAAGTAGTTTGTTCTGCAGATGGTAAGTCCAGTAGTGTGGGTGCTTTTTAGGTAAGTATGTAGTTAACATTTATGTGGGCACTCACTTAGCTTATAGGCTATTAGTAGCTACACTTAGGCCTCCATGTATTAAACGGCATTTGGACAAGCTTCTCAACCTGAGAAGTTGTCTGCCCATCTTTTCACGGGATATAGACAGCGGATACTGTTTGTCCACTGCCCGTATGCGACATTACACACTCAAGTGAGCGTGTAATGCCACCCCCTTCTCTTGCTCGTCCAATCACACAAGATAAAGGCCTGTCAATCACCCTGAGCAAGCAAGTTTGAGGTGATATTTCTGAGGTAGCGGAGAATGTAAGAAGCAGTGGTATGATGGCCACTACCTGCTACATTGCTAGAAGCAGGGTCACATGTGCGAAGCTGCTCTGAAAGGGTTATAAAGCAGCGTAAGTCAAGGGACCATGCTGACAGGCATTATTTATTATATGTTATTTATGGGATTTTGGGCTGCAGGAACCATAGATTTTATATGCACCCTATGTTTTATTTATTTTTTTGCAGTGCACAGCGATTATTTTGAGTTATTAAAGTTTTTGCACGTTATTATTATTTGGTGTCCATCAGCTTGTTTTCCTGCCTTGTATGTTTAGTGCATGTCAGCTGTATTTGTGCACCTATCTGTATAGTGCTACCAGTCGGCTGTGTGCTCATTTTGGCTTTTTAGTACTCTTTGGTTTCACGTGCATAGGCTATTTAGTTAGTTCCCCTCAGCTGTTTGTGAGTTTGCCAGTTTGTGATGTCCCCCTCTCCGCTATCATGCTGTGTCGAGTTACTGCACATCGCTTTATGGATGCATAATGCTCCTTTATTTGCTTTGTCTTTTCTGGAGGAGGGGTACAATTTTCAATACAGTTAAGAGCTGCATTATTGGGGTGTAAGGTTCTATGCTTATGTAATTACCTGCCTATTTTCCTTAATTAAGAATTTTTTTATTTAAATCCTTTAATATCATTTGTCTAACACATTGTTTAATATTTTCTGTAGTTTTCAGACAAGGCCTGTATTTTTATGATGGAGCATACTGGTTATTTCCTCACTACGTTAAATGTTATCTCCTTAGAAGATAGATCCACTGAACACTTTCCTACTAATATTAAGTGTATTTTTTGCAAGCGTATTGCTATTATGCCCTCCGCTCAGCTTTGCAATTCTTGTATACTTAATTTAATGCATGTTAACACTCATATAGCTTATCTGATTTAAATAGATCTAAATGTCTGTTAAAGTGCATGTTTCAGACCCTGGTTTCTCTGATTTGCCCTCAAAGGGTGAGGTATTTTCAGAAGATCAGGAGTCAGTCTCTGATCAAGATACAGAATGGTATTTGTTTCTGTTTTAACCTGTTCAAGGATCCTTATGTTCATGTGGTAAAGTATGTTATGCATTGGTTCTGTTTTTTTAAACTTATCGCTAAGTCAACAGAGGTTTTTCTGGTTTCTTAAGCTATCTCTTAAATAATCTCTAAATGGTGGTTTATGCCTGGTATCTCCTTTTATTCCACCTTTAATATTTAAAACAATGTTTCTTTTTTATGACAAATACCTTTGAGAAGTTATCCCTAAGGTAGGTGAGGCTATTCCTACTTTGGCTAATAGCATTACTATTCCTCTTCAGGATAGAACTTCTTTTTGAAGACCCTTTGGATAGGAAGTTAGTATCTTTTCATATGAAGGCATTTCAGCAAACTGATTCCTTTTTAGGCCAGCAATGAATATTGCTTGTGCTGCTATAGCAGCCTATTCTATTTGGTGTGATAGCTTATGTTAGCAGTATTCTGATGATTCTGTTGGTGTAGAGTTTTTGAATCAGTTAAGACTTTTAAAGTCAGCTAATGCTTTCATTGGTTGCACTGTTGTCGACATTATTAAGATTAATGCCAAATTGATGGCATTAGTAGTCCTGACCAGAAGGTTGGGGCATCCCTTTGTGGTCATCTAGTTGTTATCACAGTGGCTTATCAACCAGAGGGTTGAGAGTTCAAATGCAGCTAAGGTTGCTGATTTCTAACAAGATATGGTTTTGAAGTCTAGGTTTTTGTCCCTTTTTTTTGTTTGAGCCTGGCCCTAATGCTATTTTTCCTACTGGGTCTGGACATAAAGGAGCTTTACTCCCTCAAAACAAAAAGTCCAAGGATGACACTTCTTTTTTTCAAGGAGTTTGGTTTCAATCTGTTAAGATCCATAAGTTTTGAATATACATAGTTTCCCAGGGATACAGCTTTGGTTTCAAATCAATTCCCCCCAGGGAAAGGTTTCTTCTGTCTCTTGTTCCGTAGAATCCTGTGAAGGTGAGTGTCTTCTTTTTGTCAGTCTTAGACATGCAATCTTTGGGAACTATAGTCCCAGTTCAAAGGTTGGAACAAGACCAGGTATTTTATTCAAATATTTTCAGTTCTGGATTTAAATACTTTAAACAAGTTTCTCAAATCATCTTTTTTTTTTCAAGATGTGAAAATTCAGATGTGTATGTCTAATGTTCTACAAGTGCAGTTTATGTCTATGATAGATTTGATAAATGCTCATCATCATATTCCTATTCGCAGGAATCATCAATAGTTTTTTACTTTTGAATTCCTGGTCAAGCTCTTTTATTTGTTTGATTTAGGTTCAATTTTTACTTGTCCTAATTAGACTATGTTCTTAACAAACACAAGTCTTTTGGGTAGGGAGACAATCTGGGGATCTTGGAGAACCCTGGGAGTTTGGTCTCCTTGGGAGATAAGAGTACCTATAAATCTTTTGGAACTCTGCAATCTTCAGAGCTGGCCTCTGTTGAATAGAGACTTTTCTGTGTTTTCAATCAGACTATGTCACAGTGGTGGCTTACTTCTTTCATCAAGCGGAAACTTGCCATTGTTCTTTAGAACCCCCCTTGTTTCCCACTTTTTCTGTAGTGTAGCATCCCATCCCTACCTCTCCCTTCCAAACGTATTTGCTGCAACTTATTTTTTTAATCTGGAATAAACTTGGATATCTACTCAAATTTCCTGGGCCAAACAACTTCCTAGCTACTTATTTGGCTAGTGATTCTAACAGCAGTTAAAGGCAGAAGTTTGACAGTTATGTTTTCTTTTAAAACATAGAATTGGCTTTCAATTGAAAAAAATTGTTTTAGTTCTGTTTTTTTTTTTTATTTATAATTTTAATCATTTGATGCTTTTAGGATGTTCCATTGTGTCCTAAAAGCACTTGGCTGTAACACCATTAGGACAGCATGGAACGTCTAAACTTTTTTGGTTTCCTGCTGCCCTTCTCGATAAAGAAATGGAGCACGTGATCGGAGTGCGGATCATGTGACTTTCAGTTTCTCACTTTTGTTTACATCGGACTTTGTTTCGATCTTGTGCACTTGACCTCATCCTGATGCGATTAATATTACATAATAATAATAATAATAATATTTTAAGTGTGAATGTTTAAATCATAGACCGGTTTTCCTTTTTTATACAAACTCTGTAGGGACTTATTTAAAATGATTTTGCATTTTAATAATTTCCCTTTACAATAGAACTAGTGCAGTAATTTAGTTACATAATTTTGTAGTAACTAAAATAATTCCATATCTTAAAAACGCTTCAGATTGTGATTTGCACACATCCATTTTATTTATTCTTGTTAGGAGAAAAAATCAGCCACATATTACAAACAGGACAAAAAGTTACCTGCGCATTATCCAAAACTTATGTGAATAGTGGGTTTTAGCATCATATTTTGGCCAAAGCATATAAGCCCACCTGCCCACATCAAGATAAATCCCATAGATGAATCTTACTATAATACTTATCAATATGTTTAAATCAGGTGTACTGTGCACCCATACTTGGTTTTCTCTGTAACTTACATAGAATATCTAATGAGAACAGGGGTGGGTTTATTAACACCTGAACCAATTAGCTTTTTTCAGGGATACGCAAGTGGGAGACTGCCAAGAAATACTGCAATGGCAACATATTGCAAAGAAAAAAGGGATAAATCACGATCTTGTATGTATGTATTGTATTGGGAACTTGTAAAGCGTGGCTCATCACCCGTAAGGGTCTCAAGGCGCTGCTCATTTTATCGACCTCAGAAGGATGAAAGGCTGAGTGGACCTCACCGGAGATCGAACCTTCAACCCTTGGGTTGCTACAGTGCTCAGCCACAGTGCCTTAGCATGCTGAGCTATCTGTCCGGCTTCTTAATATTCCTGCCAGGACAAAATTCAGCCACATTTTACAAAGGAGAAAAAACAGTTATCTGCACACTCTGTGGAGGTTTTTAGCACCATGAATATGTTCAAGGCTGAATTTACAATTAATCCTGACCATAGACACAAGTCACCAGGATTTTTCAGTGACGAAAATATCAGTTTACACATTTTCTGATTTAGTTTTCTGTCATAATCAAATGTGAATGTAAGACAATAAGGGCTGTATGGAAATATTTTTTCACTTGCGTAGACAATATAAACCGTCCCCCCCCCCCCGAGAGATATTGACCCTAGACTTCAACATTCATTGTTTGTTGAAAACTCCTGCATTGTAGATAATGCACAAGTTTATAGCTTACTTTATAAATAAGATTATTTTTTAAAGGGGTAGTAAACACAAAACATTTCTTTAGTAATTCAGAAAGAGAATACAATTTAAAAACAGGTTTCCTATTTACTTCTATTGTCAAATTTGCTTCATTCTTCTGGTATTGTTTGTTGAAGAGATACCTAGGTAGGTGTCTGGAGCAGTACATGGCAGGAAATAGTGCTGCCCTCTAGTACTCTTGCAAATGGATACAAGATGTATAAAACTGCTGCAGTATAGTGCTCCAGACATGTGTATGCCCCTGAGCTTACATCCCTGCTTTTGAACAAAAGATACCAAGATAAAATGTGATATTACAGTAAATTAGACCTTGATTAAAATTGCATGCTCTATCTGAATCATGAAAGGAAAATTGTGGGTTCCTTTGGCTTTAAGAAATGTTATTAATGTTAATATTAAAGGGACACTGAACACACATTTTTTCTTTCATGATTCGGATAGAGCATGACATTTTAATCAATTTTCTAATTTACTCCTATTATCAATTTTTCTTCGGTCTCTTGCTATCTTTATTTTAAAAGCAGGAATTTAAATCTTAGCAGCCAGCCCATTGTAGGTTCAGCACCATGGATAGCACTTGCTTATTGGAGGCTTACATTTACCCACCAATAAGCAAGCATAACCCAGGTTCTCAACCAAAAATGGGCCGACTCCTATGCATCACATTCCTGCTTTTTAAATAAAGATAGCAAGAGAATGAAGAATTGATAATAGGAGTAAATTAGAAAGTTGCTTAAAATTGCATGCTCTATCTGAATCATGAAAGAAAAAACTTTGGGTTTAGTGTCTCTTTAAGTAAATTTGTATTATTTATTCCTCATTATTTTTTTCCATTATTTTCTGGCTTTAAACATAAATTGAACGCTCTATTTGATATTCCCTACCATACTAATACCCTTCCTTCCAATAAATCTGTAAAGTTTAGAAAAACTGGCAGACCCTACTAGTGGAATACAAACACATCAGTACTCATTTTGTACAAATGCTGTTTTGAAAAATGCAGTTGTTTCCTAATAAGATGTCAAAATCTTCTAAAAAATAAAGAAACCACAAGCATGTGTGGTCCGTTGGATTATTTAAAAACCAACATGATGTTTAAAGTTTATTATTACTTCAGCTGTATTACCCAGAAACATAAACTTGTTCCTTGAAAGGGCAGCCAAATACAACACTACATTACAGATTGTTAAGTCCAAGATTATTATTTTTTATATACATGTAACTTAAAATGTGTTTTAATTTAGCAGTTTTTCTTTAGCCTTGAACTCAACATTTTCACTGCATATATTAAAATTGATGCTTGATGAGATAAAAAAAAACTCTCACAATTGAATTTAAATGTGCCTGATATATACCCTGTATATTCTTTTTTTAAAAAAAAAAAAGTTATACATATTTCTTTTTTCTTTTTTAATTACCAAACAGTTAAAGCAATTCTTGAATATTAAGGCATATACAGTACTGTGCAAATGTTTTAGGAAATGTAAAAAAAAATGCTCTAAAGTAATAATTCTTTCAACAATAGAATTGTTAATAGTTTATTTTTATCAATTAAATAAATGCAAAGTGAGTGAACAGAAGAAAAAACTAAATGAAACCAATATTTGGTGGGACCACCCTTTGGGGTAGATTTATCAAATCCCGGAGTGGACATGATTCGCTGTAGTGAATCATGTACGACCAGCATCGCTAAATGCCAACAGCATACGCTGTCGGCATTTAACATTGCACAAGCATTTTTTGTGAAATGCTTGTGCAATGCCGTCCCCTGCACATTTGCAGCCAATACGGCACTTTATGATCTGCTGGTGGAGTTTATGTGATTCCCCAATGTGCGAGGTGAAATTGCGCGCTGCGCTGGTTTCAGCAGTTGCGCTGAAGCCTGCGCCGTATATGTAATCTTGCCCCTTATGTTTTGTTGCTGTGCTCAGTCTTGCAATTGTGTATGCCATTTAACATTAAACTGTCTTCAGCAACCTCACCTTGTTAGCAGAGTTTGACTGTTGCTCATTCCGTTTTATTCCTCCCACACAGCTGTTTTTGTTAGTTAATGATTGTGTTTCAACCTACATATTAAATTGATGTTCATTAGCACTTGTTTGGTATAATTGTTTAATAATGAGCCTGAATAAATGCTTACAAAATCCCTTACTGTGTGCAAGTGTAACTAGAAGGATTCATGCTGTTTTCAAAGCAAATGGTGGTCACACCAAATATTGATTTTATTTAGATTGTTTTTCTGTTTACTCACTTTCGGCTAGATTACGAGTTTTGCGTTAGCCTTAAAAAGCAGCGTTGAGAGGTCCCAACGCTGCTTTTTAACGCCCGCTGGTATTACGAGTCTGGCAGGTACAGGTGTACCGCTCACTTTTTTCCGTGACTTGAGCATACCGCAAATCCACTTATGTAAATTGCGTATCCTATCTTTTTAATGGGATTTTCCTAACGCCGGTATTACGAGTCTTGGAAAAAGTGAGCGGTACAGCCTCTCCTGTCAAGACTCCTACTGCATTTAAAAGTCAGTAGTTAAGAGTTTTATGGGCTAACGCCGTCACATAAAACTCTTAACTAAAGTGCTAACAAGTACACTAACACCCATAAACTACCTACTAACCCCTAAACCGAGGCCCCCCCACATCGCAAACACTTAAATACATTTTTAAACCCCTAATCGCCGCCACTTCAATAAATATATTAACCCCTAAACCGCCGCACTCCTGCCTCGCAAACATTAGTTACATTTTATTAACCCCTAATCTGCCATCCCTAACATCGCCAACACCTACCTACGTTTATTAACCCTTAATCTGCCGCCCCCAACGTTGCTGCAACTATATTAAATGTATTAACCCCTAAACCTAAGTCTAACCCTAACCGTAACACCCCCTAATTTACATATAATTTAAAATAATCTAAATAAAATTACTACAATTAACTAAATTATTCCTATTTAAAACTAAATACTTACCTATAAAATAAACCCTAAGCTAGCTACAATATAACTAATAGTTACATTGTATCTATCTTAGGGTTTATTTTTATTTTACAGGCAAGTTTTTATTTATTTTAACTAGGTAGAATAGTTATTAAATAGTTATTAACTATTTAATAACTACCTAGTTAAAATAAATATACCTGTAAAATAAAACCTAACCTATGTTACAATTACACCTAATACTACACTAACATTAAATAAATTAACTAAATTAACTACAATTAATTACAATTAAATTAAATAAATTAAAGTTAAAAAAACAAACACTAAATTACAGAAAATAATAAAATAATTACAATTTTTTTTAACTAATTACACCTAATCTTATCCCCCTAATAAAATAAAAAAGCCCCCCAAAATAAAAAAAATCCCTACCCTATGCTAAATTACAAATAGCCCTTAAAAGGACTTTTTGCAGGGCATTGCCCCAAAGTAATCAGCTCTTTTAACTGTAAAAAAAAATACAATACCCCCCCAACATTAAAACCCACCACCCACACACCCAACCCAACTCTAAAACCCACCCAATCCTTCCTTAATAAAACCTAACACTAACCCCCTTGAGAAGTCTTCACCCAGCTGGGCAGAAGAGGTCCTCCAGACGGCCAGAAGTCTTTATCCAGGCGGCATCTTCTATCTTCATCCATCCGGAGCGGGTCCATCTTCAAGACATCCGACGCAAAGCATCCTCTTCTTTCCGACGACTAACACTAAATGACGGTACCTTTAAGTGACGTCATCCAAGATGGCGTCCCTTCAATTCCGATTGACTGATAGAATTCTATCAGCCAATCGGAATTAAGGTAGAAAAAATCCTATTGGCTGATCCAATCAGCCAATAGGATTGAAGTTCAATCCTATAGGCTGATCCAATCAGCCAATAGGATTGAGCTTGCATTCTATTGGCTGATTGGAACAGCCAATAGAATGCAAGCTCAATCCTATTGGCTGATTTGATCAGCCAATAGGATTTTTTCAACCTTAATTCTGATTGGCTGATAGAATTCTATCAGCCAATCGTAATTGAAGGGACGCCATCTTGGATGACGTCACTTAAAGGTACCGTCATTTGGTGTTAGTCGTCGGAAAGAAGAGGATGCTCCGCGTCGGATGTCTTGAAGATGGACTCGCTCCGCTCCGGATGGATGAAGATTGAAGATGCCGCCTGCATGAAGACTTCTGGCTGTCTGGAGGACCTCTTCTGCCCAGATAGGAGGAAGACTTCAGACCGTCTGGAGGACCACTTCTGCCTGGCTGGGTGAAGACTTCTCAAGGTAGGGTGATCTTCAGGGGGTTAGTGTTAGGTTTTATTAAGGGGGGATTGTGTGGGTTTTAGAGTAGGGTTGGGTGTGTGGGTTTTGGGTTTTAATGTTGGGGGGATATTGTATTTTTTTTTTACAGGTAAAAGAGCTGATTACTTTGGGAATCAAAAAACAGTATAGAGTGAGTGCACCTAAAAGTTGTGAATTAATTGTGGCGCTCAAAACCCTACAAAATGACGGTCGTTCCTTCAAACAACTGTCTTTGGCTTAAATAGAGAATGAACAAGGTGAGGGGAGCTTATGTGTGGTGATTACCACAATACAATTATGATCAAAGAATTATATAATTAGTAAATAAAATGAGCGAGTAATGTATCTTAAATTAAAATTAAATTTATTTAAAAAATTATATAAAAATTATACGAAAAACACATTGGTATAGAGCTCTAATACCATATATAAAAAATTATCATTTGATAAGTGATGTACTGTGCACAATATGATGAGTTAAAACAATTTCTCTAAGTACAGGATTATTTCTATGTAGAGGATAATCTGGATGTTTACGTACAATATGAGCAATTAATATTTGAGAAAGTCTCGTGTACCAATATGATATCTTATGTCCAAAAAATCTGAGTATAATCCTCCGTTATCTTGGAGGGGTTTTAGTGTTATTAACTCTAAGATAAACTTTGTGATATCTTATCTTCTTCTGTTAGAGTTAAGTTGGGCATATGCGGGTACTCACATTTAGAAGAGATGTCCAGATATACCAAGCTCTTTAGTTGGCTCACAAGTACCGATTACACAGTACCGTAAAAAAGTGTGTGATTGGTTAAGAGTGCTCAGCCTTTATGTTGAATAAAACGGAGAGCAAAAAGAGCAACTTTCGAGTGTTTTACGTTGTTGTAATATGAAGAAATCTGGAGAAATCTTTTTGAAGACTATTACCAGTCAGTGTGTATCAAGAAGATTATAACTGGATACAATGTCTCTTTTGAAAGGATGCAGCTGAACACCTCCTTGAGGTTTGCTGGAAAGCCGGTTTAGATGGACAAATGTCCGTTGGTCTTTGAGACTGTATACCCTATTAAGTGGTTGGAGCTTTTTTGAAACTCTCACAGGGTTTGCTGGAGTCTCCAAAAGACTTATGGTCCAGATGTGAGGTCTTGTGCGGATATATGTTTAGTCCATTATCCGGTTTACTGCTGTAAAAGATCCTGGATATTGGGAACGCTGGAAGCTCTGTACCTTTGTAAGGTCTGTAGGCGTCTCAGGATACTGTCTGTTGCGCTAGCTTGGTCTGAGCGCTGTCAAGTTGTTGCAGCTATTTGCCAACTTAAAGCTTCTGATTAACTTGACTTTTGATGGTACCCGAATTGCTGTCTGTTGTGTGAATTTGGGGTACAACACTCAGGAGGGCAAAACTAGATCCCAATCTAAAAACAGGTGATCCCTTATTTATACCCTTTATAACTCAATTCAATTCACAACACCATGAAATGAAGAAAATTTTAAACAAACATTGGCACTACATAAAACAGGATTTAATTCTAGGACACAGATTGAAAAATAGACCCGATATTATTTTCAAAAAAGCTAAAAACCTAAAAAACATACTATCACCCAGTGAATTTAAAAATAAAGAAATACATAATTCCAGCACCATTGACCTCAAGAAAGAAAAAGTTGAAGGTTTCTTCCCTTGCATATCTTGCAAGTCATGCAATCACAGTAGCAAGATTAAAACTAAAAAATCAAACAACAATAATCATTTTATCAACATTAAAGAAATCATTTGATGTTCAGACAAAAACGTCATTTACTGCATTCAATGCTTATGTGGCCACCAGTACTTTAGTCAAACTAGCCGTATGCTAAGAGACTGCATAAGGGAACACCTTCATCATATTGAACATAAAGCTACCAATACAAATCTATATAAACATTTCACAGAATGTCACAAAGGCAATATCCACCACATGAAATTTTGGGGAGTCAAAAAAGTATTCCTAAATCCGAGAGGGGGAAACATAGAAAACCTCCTGCTCAGAAAAGAAGCAGAATATATATACTCTTTTAAAACCTTGTATCCCATGGATTAAACATGGAGTTTGATTTAAATTTTCTAATCTGAACCCAAACAATGATATCAAATAGAATATTTAATAAAAACCAATTAATGTTTAGAACTATTTGACATCTCACAACAAGTCTTATTTATAATGAACAATAATAGCCTATTACAAAATAATTTGAAACTAGTCTTCATACCAAAATAAACCCATATCAATTACAAAATCTAGGTTAATAATACCTAAAGAATATAACCATCACACTCATCATACTCTGATCCTTGAGAGTATTTTATAAACCCTTAAAATAGAAGTCTTCAAACCAATCAAACCCTTACTATATATTAATCGATGCAAGACATAGTTGTTTTAAAATAATTGTTTTTAAAATAATTGTTTTTAAACAGAGTGGTTTAAAGTTATCGCATGTTTCATATTAAAAGCTCTTAATTCAAACCCAGTCAAATCCAGTTCTTATTAGAATGACCTATATAATATTATTATTCCTATTACATAAAATCTTCCACAGATTTATGAAAAAACTCATCACTTGAAACCAAAAATGGTACACTTTAAATTCCCCATTTCCTTGTATTTCATAAAACCACAACCAAGTGCCAAAAACAATAAAAAAATAATAAAAAATAAATAAAAAATAAATAATAAACGTAATACATTGGGCACCACCACATATGTATATAGATCCGTATTTCTGTTTTAACTATAATAAAATAACTTTTTTTCCCCACTATTTTTTTCCCACATTATTATATTTTTTATCAAAGAATTATATAATCAAATGTTTTTATACAATATATTTCTACTAACTGATGTATTTAAAAATGTATATCAATTGTGTCGATCACTCCCACGGACAAAATACCCGTGTTGATAGGCCAATTCTTTTAGTAATTATCCAATAGGGACACACTCAACCCTTTTTAAACTGATTGCAAACACCTACAGGGCATCTTGATAAAGGCCAAGGATGAAACGCGTAGATTTGCCCTCCTGAGTGTTGTACCCCAAATTCACACAACAGACAGCAATTCGGGTACCATCAAAAGTCAAGTTAATCAGAAGCTTTAAGTTGGCAAATAGCCGCAACAACTCGACAGCGCTCAGACCAAGCTAGCGCAACAGACAGTATCCTGAGACACCTACAGACCTTACAAAGGTACAGAGCTTCCAGCGTTCCCAATATCCAGGATATTTTACAGCAGTAAACCGGATAACGGACTAAACTTATATCCACACAAGACCTCACATCTGGACCATAAGTCTTTTGGAGACTCCAGCAAACCCTACGAGAGTTTCAAAAAAAGCTCCAACCACTTAATAGGGTATACAGTCTCAAAGACCAACGGACATTTGTCCATCTAAACCGGCTTTCCAGCAAACCTCAAGGAGGTGTTCAGCTGCATCCTTTCAAAAGAGACATTGTATCCAGTTATAATCTTCTTGATACACACTGACTGGTAATAGTCTTCAAAAAGATTTCTCCAGATTTCTTCATATTACAACAACGTAAAACACTCGAAAGTTGCTCTTTTTGCTCTCCGTTTTATTCAACATAAAGGCTGAGCACTCTTAACCAATCACACACTTTGTTTTACGGTACTGTGTAAATGGTACTTGTGAGCCAACTAAAGAGTTTGGTATATCTGGACATCTCTTCTAAATGTGAGTACCCGCATATGCCCAACTTAACTCTAACAGAAGAAGATAAGATATCACAAAGTTTATCTTAGAGTTAATAACACTAAAACCCCTCCAAGATAACGGAGGATTATACTCTTTTTGGACATAAGATATCATATTGGTACACAAGACTTTCTCAAATATTAATTGCTCATATTGTACGTAAACACCCAGATTATCCTGTACATAGAAATAATCCTGTAATTAATTCATCATATTGTGCACGGTACAACATCACTTATCAAACGATAATTTTTTATATATGGTATTAGAGCTCTATACCAATGTGTTTTTCGTATAATTTTTATATAATTTTTTAAATAAATGTAATTTTAATTTAAGATACATTAATCGCTCATTTTATTTACTAATTATATAATTCTTTGATCATAATTGTATTGTGGTAATCACCACACATAAGCTCCCCTCACCTTGTTCATTCTCTGATTACTTTGGGGCAATGCCCCCCAAAAAGTCCTTTTAAGGGCTATTTGTAATTTAGTATAGGGTAGGGATTTTTTTATTTTGGGGGGCTTTTTTATTTTATTAGGGGGATTAGATTAGGTGTAATTAGTTTAAAAAAAATTGTAATTATTTTATTATTTTCTGTAATTTAGTGTTTTTTTCGTATTTTAGTTTAATTAATTTAATTGTAATTAATTGTAGTTAATTTAGTTAATTTATTTAATGATAGTGTAGTGTTAGGTATAATTGTAACATAGATTAAGTTTTATTTTACAGGTATATTTGTACTTATTTTAGCTAGGTAGTTATTAAATAATTAATAACTATTTAATAACTATTCTACCTAGTTAAAATAAATACAAAGTTGCCTATAAAATAAACATAAACCCTAAGGTAGATACAAATGTAACTATTAGTTATATTGTAGCTATCTTAGGGTTTATTTCATAGGTAAGTATTTAGTTTTAAATAGGAATAATTTAGTTAATTGTAGTAATTTTATTTAGATTATTTTAAATTATATTTAAGTTAGGGGCTGTTAGGGTTAGACTTAGGTTTAGGGGTTAATATATTTATTATAGTGGCGGCAACGTTGTGGGCGGCAGATTAGTGGTTAATAAATGTAGTTAGGTTGCGGCGACATTGGGGGCGGCAGATTAGGGGTTAATAAATATAATGTAGGGTTCGGCGATGCTGGGTGCATCAGATTAGGGGTTAATAAGTATAATGTAGGTGGCGGCGATGTTCGGAGGAGCAGATTAGGGGTTAATAATATGCAGGTAGCGACGATGTCAGGGGCGTTAGATTAGGAGTAAATAAGTGTAAGATTAGGGGTGTTTAGACTCAGGGTTCATGTTAGGGTGTTAGGTGTCATAAAAAGTATTTCCCCATAAGAATCAATGGGGCTGCGTTAGGAGCAGAACGCTGCTTTTTTGCAGGTGTTAGTTGTTTTTTTTCATCCGAAACTGCCCCATTGATTCGTATGGGGAAATCGTGAACGAGCACGTTTTGCCAACTCACCACTACCATAAGCAGCGCTGGTATTGAGGTGAGATGTGGAGCTAAATTTTGCTCTCCACTCACTTTTTTTGCGGTTAACGCCGGGTTTAAAAAAAAACGTAATACCAGCGCTGTCTGTAACAGTGAGCGGTGAGCTGAAACTGCTCGTTAGCCCCGCAAGCCTTACCGACAAAAACTCGTAATCTAGCCGTTTGCATTTTTTATATTGATAAAAATAATAATAAACTATTAACATTTCTTGAGGCTATTCAAAACATTGCTGTAGGTTCCAATAATGCTGAAAACACAACTGATAATCATTATTCATCCTCAGTGAAAAAAAATATTGCTGTGTTAAACCAGTATTTTCAGCCTGTGGTAGATATTAGCAATACTTATCTGATCATCAGGATTTTTATAGTACTTATACAATTCTTTGTTAGCACCAAAAGGGCATTGTTCTTAAAAAAACAAACAAAAAAAACAACTTTAAAATGAATTAACCCTTTGGAGCTAGAATAAAATGTTGTTTAACGCACATGCTGGTACCATGCTGACACCAGAATTAAAAGGGCATACATCACCATGTAATTACTAGATATTTCTACAATCTGGTAATAAATTTACATACCAAGTGATTGTAAAAATGTTTTTAATGCATTATTACCTTGTTTGCTGCAATTATTTTTAATAGCTAAACTCCTCTTATCACTTGCCTTATTAAGAGGATCTTATATTGACTTGTTATTAGAGATAGCAACTGTCACTATGTTAGCAAAACCTGCATTGTTTTTCTGTCTTATTTTATCACCTTTATTGAGGCAAATTTGGGCTATATGTGTATCAGGGTAAGGTTTGTGACATATGTAGTTTACACTTCCCATTCTCAGAATTAGAAGCACTAATATGTTTTAGAGTTAAATTACAGGAAAAGGAGACAAAATAAATAATGAAAGTACATTGCAATGTTTTGTTACTATACATTCTTAACCATTTAAACAATTTTATGTCCGTTTAATACTCCAGTGTCACCTATTCAAAATATTTTCACAAGGTGTAATTACAAGATCTCCCACCACAGTTACCCTATGATAACAAAGTATTATCTATCCTAACTGGCATAATCCCACTTATTTAACTAAAACTAATTGCTACTTAAAAGCAATAGCCCCACCACAAACTTTGCAGATCCAAATACCCATATTTGATCTCCTCTCTTTTAACTATGCATGAAATCCTTTATCCACTGATTTCATGTTTGGGAATGTCATATAATGAGGAAAAGCTGTTTCAAATGGCTAGATGTGTTTGTTAAAAAAATCTTAAATATCCTAATCCTATATAATATTTTGTGTGGTTGTAGATAGACACAGCGATTACTTTGTTGTTTTATGTTATCTCGGTTTAATGTCATCCAAAAAGTGCTTAAAGGTTGATGCTGCATTTAATAACACCACATATGACACTTTCGATAATCTAAATTCCAACTGGTCCAATCATTACACAGAGTATGTCATATTCAAATTCATTTAAGCAGACCACTGAAGTTAAATTAATAGCACTCTTATTCTTGCTCTCATATTACAAGTTAAAATGTAGAGCTTGAGTGAAAGTCTCAGACAGGCTAACATCTGAAGGTCATATAGTGTGGCCGTGCTAAAACCTTACCTCATAGACATCTATTGGGCGCTTCGGGATTTTGATCAAGAGCTAAACAGTCAAAGTACACTAAGCTAAAGGTGTGCTAAAAAATAGCTTTGAAAATCTTTTTTCTTCACTCGTTAGAGAATGTTATTTTTTATTTAAAGAGTTAAGTACTAATTTGTTTCAACTTTTTATATTTTTAAAATTTAAAAGTGGTGTTAACAGTAATATAAAGTAATATCGTATATGACAAGATGCTGGACTGGAAAGTGCTCAAAGGTATATTTGTTTGTGTGTGGATTTGTATGTGTGTATGTGTGCATATGTATGTGCACACATACATACATACACAAACATGAATACACATACCAGTATATACATACAGATAAATCCACACAAAAAAACATACACCTTTGAGCCCTTCACAGTCCAACACCTTATCTTTTACATTTATTTTAATAATAAACATACATAGTCATATTAATGTGTGTATGTGTAAATATAAATATATATATATATATATATATATATATATATATATATATATATATATATATACACACACACACACACACACACACACACAGTGAGGGAAAAAATATTTGATTCCCTGCTGATTTTGTACGTTTGCCCACTGACAAAGAAATGATCAGTCTATAATTTTAATGGTAAAACAGTGAAAGACAGAATAACAAAATAATCAAGAAAACCACATTTCAAAAGAATTATAAATTGATTTGCATTTTAATAAGTGAAATAAGTATTTGATCTCCTATCAATCAGCAAGATTTCTGGCTCCCAGGTGTCTTTTATACAGGTAACAAGCTGAGATTAGGAACACTCTCTTAAAGGGAGTGCTCCTAATCTCAGCTTGTTACATGTATAAAAGACACCTGTCCACAGAAGCAGTCAATCAGATTCCAAACTCTCCACCATGGCCAAGACCAAAGAGTTGTCCAAGGATGTCAGGGACAAGATTGTAGACCTACACAAGGCTGGAATGGGCTACAAGACCATCACCAAGCAGCTTGGTGAGAAGGTGACAACAGTTGGTGCAATTATTTGCAAATGGAAGAAACACAAAATAACTATCAATTTCCCTTGGTCTGGGGCTCCAAACAAGATCTCACATTGTGGAGTATCAATGATCCTGAGAACGGTGAGGAATCGGCCCAGAACTACACGGGAGGATATTGTCAATGATCTCAAGACAGCTGGGACTATAGTCACCAAGTAAACAATTGGTAACACACTATGCTGTGAAGGACTTAAATCCTGTAGTGGCCACAAGGTCCCCCTGCTCAAGAAAGCATATGTACAGGCCCGTCTGAAGTTTGCCAATGAACATCTGAATGATTCAGAGGAGAACTGGGTGAAAGTGTTGTAGTCAGATGAGACCAAAATCGAGCTCTTTGGCATCAACTCAACTCACCGTGTTTGGAGGAGGAGAAATGCTGACTATGACCCCAAGAACACCATCCCCACCATCAAACATGGAGGGGGAAACATTATGTTTTGATGGTGTTTTTCTGCTAAGGGGACAGGACAACTTCACTGCATCAGAGGGACGATAGACGGGGTCATGTACCGTTAACTTTTGAGGGAAATCCTCCTTCCCTCAGCCAGGGCATTGAAAATTGTTGTGGATGGGTATTCCAGCATGACAATGAACCAAAACACACTGCCAAGGCAACAAAGGAGTGGCTACATATCTATTCATCCAAATAGATATGTAGCTATAGATATATATTTTACAAAAATATTTACAGATACATATAGATATCATAATAATAACAAGAGTATTGCATTGAGCAATGATACTTTTTTATTGGACAAACTATATATACATTTATAAGATGACAAGCTTTCGGAAGAATGTCTTCCTTTTTCAAGTCTAAAGCAATACTGACTAATTTGATGTAATTTACAGATTATATGTTGAAACAAATGATGGCTAAAAAGACAAAGTGTAACAGAGGTCTGAATGCAGGGGGAGAAGGGGGTGTTGTAAAAATCATGAGGGGGTTTAGGAGACAGAGGCAGACAGTGTCAGAAAAGGATAACAGACATAGTTACACACAAAACATATACTGACATAAAGTTATATATCAACATAGAATCAATATGTATAAAGATGTGAAATTAGGTATTCAGGGGAATATAATATAGTCAAAAAAGGAGAAAGGAAAGAAAGAAAAAAAAGCGTAATAATAATAATGATAAAAGTGTGGACATATGCTTACCTATGCATAGAGAGTGTGGAATATACAATGTAATTGGCTACAGTATATTAAAGTACATTACAAAAAATTTTTAATAATGGGTTAAGAAACCAGAGTCCACATTTAGTCCAGAATTTAGCAAGTTGAAGTGCATTATCATTTTCATTTCAAAGGTTTTTCTTTCCATGGTGTTTTTGAAGTTGCCTCTAAGAATCTTGATTTTGAGGTTTTGGATGGAGTGGTCAGGTTGGGTAAAATGATGACCAACAGGGGTACAGTTTTTTTTAGCCATTCTATGTTTTAAGATATAATCTGTAAATGTTATCAAATTAGTCAGTATTGTTGCAGACTTGAAAAAGGAAGACATTCTTTGGAAAGCGTGTCATCTTATAAATGTATAGTTAGTCCAATAAAAAAGTATCATTGCTCAATGCAATACTCTTGTTATTTTGATATCTAAATCTCTGGATTAGTGATAACGCGAACCTAAAAATTTGCGAACTTCCGCAAAAGTTCGCGAACGGGCGAACCACCATAGACTTCAATAGGCAGGCGAATTTTAAAACCCACAGGGACTCTTTCTGGCCACAATAGTGATGGAAAAGTTGTTTCAAGGGGACTAACACCTGGACTGTGGCATGCCGGAGGGGGATCCATGGCAAAACTCCCATGGAAAATTACATAGTTGATGCAGAGTCTGGTTTTAATCCATAAAGGGCATAAATCACCTAACATTCCTAAATTGTTTGGAATAACGTGTTTTAAAACATCAGGTATGATGTTGTATCGATCAGGTAGTGTAAGGGTTACGCCCGCTTCACAGTGCGCAGTGTAGGTGATATACCTGCCCTGACCATGCTTTGCAGACCAGGTATCAGTGGTCAGATGGACCCTTGCCCCAACACTGTGTGCCAGACATTCCATTGTAGCAGACTTATATGGCTTTGATGTTGCTTTTTGGTAATTAGAAGGCTGCTAAATGCCACTGCGCACCACACGTGTTTTATGCCCAGCAGTGAAGGGGTTAATTAGGGAGCATGTAGGCAGCTTGTAGAGTTAATTTTAGCTTAAGTGTAGTGTAGTAGACAACCCAAAGTATTGATCTAGGCCCATTTTGGTATATTTCATGCCACCATTTCACCGCCAAATGCAATCAAATAAAAAAAAATTGTTTACTTTTTCACAAACTTTAGGTTTCTCACAGAAATTATTTACAAACAACTTATGTAATTATGGCATAAATGGTTGTAAATGCTTCTCTGGGATCCCCTTTGTTCATAAATAGCAGACTTATATGGCTTTGGCATTGCTTTTTGGTAATTAGAAGGCTGCTAAATGCCACTGCGCACCACACGTGTTTTATGCCCAGCAGTGAACGGGTTAATTAGGGAGCATGTAGGCAGCTTGTAGAGTTAATTTTAGCTTAAGTGTAGTGAAGTAGACAACCCAAAGTATTGATCTAGGCCCATTTTGGTATATTTAATGCCACCATTTCACCGCCAAATGCGATCAAATTTAAAAAAAAATTTTTTTTTTGGCAATTTTAGGTTTCTCACTGAAATTATTTACAAACAGCTTGTGCAATTATGGCAAAAATGGTTGTAAATGCTTCTCTGGGATCCCCTTTGTTCAGAAATAGTAGACATATATGACTTTGGCGTTGCTTTGTGGTAATTAGAAGGCCGCTAAATGCTGCTGCGCATCACACGTGTATTATGGCTAGCAGTGAAGGGGTTAATTAGGTAGTTTGTAGGGAGCTTGCAGGGTTAATTATAGCTTTAGTGTAGAGATCAGCCTCCCACCTGACACATCAGACCCCCTGATCCCTCCCAAACAGCTCCCTTCCCTCCCCCACGCCACAATTGTCCCCGCCATCTTAAGTACTGGCAGAAAGTCTGCCAGTACTAAAATAAAAAGGTTTTTAAATTATTTTTTTTTAGCATATTTACATATGCTGTGGTGTAGCATCCCCCCTTAGCCCCCAACCTCCCTGATCCCCCCCAAAACAGCTCTCTAACCCTCCCCATCTGCCTTATTGGCGGCCATCTTGGGTACTGGCAGCTGTCTGCTATTATTTCACAGTCAAAAAAGTGTTTTTTTTTTAAATGTACACTACTGTTACACCAGATATGAGTGGTGGCACTGGGCAAGTGGGCACAGTATACGCTGTGAGCCTGACACACACGCAGGGAAAAAAAAATGCAGACTGATGTTCTAGCCCTAAAAAGGGCTTTTTGGGGTGCTGTCCTTACAGCAGAGATCAGATGAGTCCTTCAGAACTGTAGTGGACACTGAATACACTAGCCTAGCTATCGATTCCCCTATTAAATCAGCAGCAGCTACACTGTCCCTCCTCTCACTAAGAATGCAGCTTCCAAATGAATCTAAAATGGATGCTGTCCAGGAGGTGGGAGGGTCTGGGAGGGAGGGTCTGCTGCTGATTGGCTGTAATGTGTCTTCTGACTGTGAGGTACAGGGTTAAAGTTTACTCAATGATGACGAATAGGGGGTGGATCGAACATCGCATATGTTCGCCCGCCGCGGCGAACGCGAACATGCTATGTTCGCCAGGAACTATTCGCCGGCGAACTATTCGTGACATCACTACTCTGGATTAACACGGCTACTACAATCAATGTGACTATGGCAGATACATATAGAAATATATATTTAAAAATAGAAAGAACATTTTCCTCAAAGTGAAGAACATGCAGTAGGTATTTGAAGTATTTCAAACACACCTTTGGCTTTAGAGCAGTTGTCCTAACGCACCTTCAGTTTAGTGCTCAAGCTCACATGAGTCTTTTGCTTGAACGATAACTTTTTACTTTAAACTTTTAATACCAGAGCAGACATGAGCGCACTATTGATTTAACTTGAGCAGTGTTAGTGCTCAACAATGCTAAAAAATTTGTACTTCACTTGTAATCTACCCCAATTTTCTTTTATACTCATTTAAATGCATCTGAGAAATTTTCACTTGGTGTTATACTATTAAAACTATGAAAGGTTTTGTGCAATAATTTTAATATTTGCATATCATTTTTTCTAACTTTGTTTTTATACACTAATGAGGCCAGATTACAAGTGGCGCACCCAATTTTTTTCCGCTTGCAAGGAAACTCGGATCAGAGTTAACTTATAACGTGGGCGAGTTAGCGTGCTTATTACGAGTTGCAAGTAAATTGTTTGGGCATGAACGCAACCCAATGTGACCCAACTTCAGGACTTTGGATATCATGACCTGGTTAACTTCTTCTCCCCAATGACTTCAATGGGGTGTGCTAAAGAAAAAACCTACATAAATATTTAAAAACACAAATACAAATTTCTTCTAAGTGAAAAACACTGGAATGTAAAATATTTACAGTAAAATTCATTTAAACACATTATTAAATATTAAAATTGTTGAAAAATTATTTTTTTACTTTTAATGTATTGGAGAGGAAAGGGCTCCAAAGTGTGTGTGTGTGTCTATCTGTATATGTGCGTGACATATATATATATATATATATATATATATATATATATATATATATATATATATATATATATACTGTATATAAATGCATGGTTGCAATATTGCGTCACTTGTAATCTAGGCCATTGTTGGGGCATATATTTGACGTTAGGCAAAGTTAGTAGCTACCTGCAGGGAATTGTCAGGGCTCTTTGGCTTTTAAGTGTTTCAAGTTTATAACCTGATACTGATATTCTGTTTCCTTCTTTTTAACAAAATAGAACTCATCTTCTTCTATTGCCAGGATTGAATATTTTTAGAGATGTAAAGCCTTTGTGAAATAAATTTATGGGATTAGACATGTGTCACTTATTCTAAAATACCATTCAAACTATCCCATTTATTTATATTCTATCAGCTTTTGTATGATTCAGTGGGAAAATAATACTTGCTGATCAACAGTTTTCACAATGAATTTAGATTAGCTCATAAATGTTATTCACACCAGGGGATAATTAGCCCTAAGAATACATTGGTATTTCCAAGAATTCATTTTAGTCTTTTATAATGTCTCTATCTTTTACTCCTAGGTGGCCTACATACTGTACTACATGGCAATAGTAGGACATGCCTTGTCAATTGTTTCATTGTTGATTTCCCTTGGAATTTTCTTCTATTTCAAGTAAGTGTAATTTGATTGCATACTGCTAATTGTATTTGGTTGTCACATCTGCAGATTAATAATACTAAACAATAAAAAATGCCAGTTCCTTACAACGTGCCATTTGTAATAATAAAAGAGAGAAAAAACAAGCAAAAATACATTATAGCATGACTTCTAAAATAGGAAACAATGATTTGTTTACTTCTATATATAAATGCCATTAGATAAATTGGTGCACAGTGAGCTAATAAATAGTAGATATGAATATTTGGTGGCTGCACTGAATGTTTGTTAAACATTTACATTAGTTTTTGTTAAACGTATGTAAATGTTTCAAAGCTACAGTTCTAAAGTTCACCTGTAGCTACAATACTTATCTTAATGTGCTCTGGAGAGCACGCTAAGGTAAGTATTTACAAAACAAATGAATATTGTCATTTTCTTTGTTTTCATTGGAGCATTGATTCAGATTTTTTTCAAAATGAAACAAAAATCCGATTTTCGTGACGAATGACCATTCGTCCAAAAACAAATGCACATCTCTAATAAATAGATGGTTCCAGGAGAAGAATATGTTGCCTGCTATACTTAATGTTCATTGATACCCTAAAATGATAGCATACATGGAAGTACAAGTACAGTAGATACTTAAAGGGACATAAAACTCATGCTAAATCACTTGAAAGTAATGCAGCATAACTGTTAAAAGCTGACAGGAAAATACCACCTGAGAATGTCTATGTAAAAAAGAAAGATATTTTACCTCACAATGTTATCAGCTCACCAGAGTAAGTTCTGTGTGAAAAGTTATCTTTCAGTTACTGCACAACTGCAGGTTTAAAAAAAAAAAGAAGAAATGAACAGCAGCCAATAGGCATCAGCAGTGCTGAGGTAATGAACTCTTTTACTGTGATCTCATGAGATTTCACTTAACTCTCATGAGATTTCATAGTAAACTTCCTTAAACTGAATAGGGAAATAACATGAGTGTGCATGAGGCTCACTCCATTGCTTGTCCCGGGACAGGCATACTGATTTGCTACTTAAAGCCCTTTACAATGGGGTGTAAATACTAAGGACAATTTGAGGTAAAATATCTTCCTTTTTTACATAGAGATGTTCAGGTGATATTTTCTATTCAGCTTTTTACAACTATGCTGCATCACTTTAAAGTGTTTCAACATTTGGGTATCATGGTCCTTTAACAAATATACCATAGCCAGTCAAATGTATACCTACATTACACCCAAGACAAGATTTATGGCATCTACAGAGCTTTTATACTAGCTATATGCTTGCATGAAAGACAAATTCTGGGCAGAAAGATGTTGCTCCTGTGGTGGTAACTAGCCATAGAACAGACTATTATGCCATAGTTCATTCATTGGTTGAAAGCTTATTTCTTTTTATGCTTATTATGATGTATGGGAATTAGTCTTCCTAAAGATGATTGAAGAGAACCAGACGTGGACCCATTGATCAATGTTCTTAGAGGAATATGGCAACATATCATTGAGACCTGTACTGCAGGAATGTTTTTCTTTGTGAAAAAAAGATTTTGGGTAAAAAAACGGCTGCTCCTCAGAGGATACTAACCATAGAACAAGCTATTATACTTTTGTTTATTTCCTGGTTGAGCACTTCTCTCTATTTGTGAGCTTTGCCTACAACACCAGAACTCTTAAATAACCCAAATAAATGAATAAACATATTGATACGCATCTGGAAATAGAGGAGTTAATATTAAGTATACAGCTTTATGGCCATATTCAGATTTTTTATTTGGGTTTGGTTTTGGGTGAAAAGAATGTGTCACAAGTAAATATATAAACCACATAAAAATTAACTAGCTAAATGGATTATTTGCTACATACAGATTCAACACATTTGTGTGCTGCTTCAAAATGGATATAGTAATATGCAACCATCATGAAGCTTTTGCCAGATAAATTACCGCACCATTGTCTAAACACCAGTAAATAACTATTTAGGGCTACTAAATTAACAATTGCTATGGCTTCTCCAGTTTATGGAATACATAGAATTGATGGAAGCAGACATATTTTTCCATGCCAATAAATTCAATCTCCATTGTTTAACCTGGAAACTTTGGAAACAACATAAGGTGCTGTGCTTGTCTCTGGCTGTCCATGGGCCTCCTGCTAAAAATTAACAGTGGTTGCTCAACAGTTCACATTATTAACTGATATATACTTGTTCTAGTTTTTGGAAATAAAGTTATGTATGTGAACTTTCCCTTATCCCCTTTTTCTCTTACCTAACTTCTTATTTTTTCTTATTTTTTTCCTCTCTCTCTCTCTCTCTCTCTCTCTCTTCCTTCCCCCCTTCTCCCCTACATCCATAAGTATATTAATATGGTGGCACTTGGGGATATCTGTACCCAATTTTTTTATACAAATTGAGTCTTTTCTCTTCTTCATACTACTATGTTGTTTATATCCATTTCTCTTTCTTACTTGATTTAATTTCTTCTACCAATGATACACATTCCAGTTTATTCAAATTCTGTTTTTCTCTTATTTTATAAATACTTCAAATGTACTACTCGAGAATTGTTGCCACTATTTAGTCCTTGTTTAGCAGTCAAACTTTGACTATTATTGTATTTAAACTCCATCCTGGATTAATGTTAGTCTGGACTCTGGAGCACTTTGCCTGATTAGTTGTGACCATAGTTCCTACCTTGAATTGTAAATGTGGACAATTGCAATTGTATGCTATGCCAGTCTTGGACACATTCTCTCTTGAGAAGAGTAGCTTTGAATAATTCAAGCTTGTATTTTGTAAATGCATTGTTAATTAAAAAATAAAGCATAAAAAAACTAAACCTTTAGCATAGAATATTCCACCAATAAATCCTGGTTGAGAATGTGTAATCTAAAGCATTGCCCTGAACACAACAATGTTGTATGTATATATTGGGCTGGGAGCATTGTATTGACCTATAAAGATAATTCTTAAAAATAAGTAAGGAGAAGCCACATATAGTAACAAAAACATGTTATATACCCGTCATTGCAATTCTTAAAAAAAAAAAACATTTTTTTTAGCATTAAACATGTTTTTTTACATAACTTCCAACTGTAAAAATAAATTATGCTCCATGTACGAGGCCGGTGCATACAATGTGCATCTGCTGTCTTATGTATTATTACACACTCAAGTGTGTGTGTGTAATGCACCCTCTTCTAATGTGCGAGAAATGTCTGCCAATCACCCAGAACAAACATGTTTGGGGTGATTTATATTCGCCAACTCAGAGGTGGCAGAGATGGTAAGAAGCAGTGGTCGGAAGACTGTGTCTTCTTACATTGTGGAAAGCAGGCTCACATGAGCAAGTTTGCTCTGCAAGGGCTTGATGGCAGCATTCACTGCTTAACACATGGAGCCCATTTTGAAAAAGCAACTGTACAAATTCTGGGTGGTAGAACTTTGGTGGTCCAGAGACGTGGATAAGACTTAGGGGTTTGCTGGATTGTCTACAGTCAGGATAGTCCTTGGGAATGATAGGGCAAAAGTGGCAGTTCAAGGAACTGCGCATTTTAAGTTTTGGGTGCAGGCATTTCTAGGAGGTGATTACGCATTTCACTTATAGGTTAGAGAGCGCCGAAGAATGGACAGCGAGAGCTCCAAAGCTTCCAATTCCACATAACTCTGTAAGTTTAGGAGCACAGGTATTATCTTTAAAATCTCTTATAACATCTCAGCTTCACTTATATCACCTTTCTTCACCGTTTTAAAATGATCTGCCTACACTGCCTCAGATCTATGTGACATTCCTCTTTCTCTCTCCTTCTTGAACCATTTTCTAGGCTGATTAGTAGTTGCTCATGTATTATAGCTCACAGCCATAACTGTGTGTCTGAGAAACTGTGGTTTTTATTTTTATATTATGGTTAAAGAGATATGAAATCTAAATATTGTTTCAGATAGAGCATACAATTTAAAAAAAAAAACATTCCAATTTACTTGTATATTTATATTCTTTGTTAAAGGAGCATCATTGCATTACAGAAGCTAGTTAAACACATTGGAGCCGATTTACCAAATGGTGGGTGGATGCTGTAGTGAATCATGTCTGCCCGACATCGCTGTTGGCATTTAACATTGCACAAGCAGTTCTGGTGATCTGCTTGTGCAATGCTGCCCCCTGCAGATTTGCGGCCGCTAGCAGTGGTCGTCAATCAACCCGATCGTATCTGATCGGGTTGATTGCTGTCCGCCGCCTCAGAGGCGGCGGACTCGTTAAGGAGCAGAGCTCTTAAGACCGCTGTTTCTTAACTGCTGTTTCCAGCGAGCCTAAAGGCTCGTACGGAAACAAGGGCATCAGGGGCCATTCGGCCCTTTATAAATTGGCCCTATTGGGTGAACCAATGACAAGAGGCATATATGTGCAGCACCAATCAGCAGCTAGCTCCCAGTAGTGCACTGCTGCTTCTAAGCCTACCTAGGTATTCTTTCCAACGAAGGACACAAAGATAACAAAGCAAATTAGATAATAGAAGTAAAGTGGAAAGTTGTTTAAAAATGTATGCTCAATGATGAAAGAAAATGCTTGGGTTTCATTTCTCTTTAATGCATCACATCCTATTCCCAATTGGATTCAGGGTGTAATTTAATATATGTTTGCTCCATCCTATAATATAAAAGGCCAAGTGTGTTTGTCCGAAGCGGTCATGTGCAGTAGAGACAGCACGAGGACAAACACACCTGGCCTTACTTGACATGCTGTTTGCTGGCGAAAGTGGGCGTGGCCATGAGGGAGCATGGGCGTGACCGGGCATGGTTGGGGGCATGGTCGGGCATGGCGGGGGCATGGTCAGAGAGAGGGAAGAGAAATAGATAGAGAGGGGGAGAGATAAAAAGAGATAGGAAAGAGCTAATGAGAGGGGGAAGAGCAGAAGAGAGGGGAAAATGCAGAAGAGGGGGGGGCAAAATAGAGGGGAAAGAGCAAAAGAGAGGGGAAAGAGAAAAATAGAGGGAAGAGAGAGAAAAAGAGAGGGGAGAGAGAGAGCAATACAGACGGGTGAGAGAGAGCAAAAGAGAGGACGGAGAGAGAGCAAAATAGAGGGGGGTGAGAGAGCAATAGAGAGGGGGAGAGAGAGCAAAGGAGAGGTATGGTGAGAGAGAGCAAAAGAGAGGGGAGAGAGACAGAGCAAAAGAGAGTAGGGGAGAGAGGGGGAGAGAGAGAGCAAAAGAGAGGGGGAGAGAGCAAAAGAGAGGGATGGAGAGAAAGAGCAAAATAGAGGGATGGAGAGAGAGCAAAAAAAAAGGAGAGCGAGACAGATCAAAAGAGAGGGGGGAAAGAGAGAGCGCAAAAGAGAGGGGGGAGAGAGAGAGAGAGCAAAAGAGAGGGGGAGAGAGAACTCGCAAAAGAGGGGGGGGGGGAGAGCGCAAAAGAGAGAGTGAACCCAAAAGGCAGGGGAGAGAGAGAGAGTGTAAAAGAGGTTGGAGAGAGAGAGCGCAAAAGAGAGGGGGAGAGAGCGCAAAATAGAGGGGGAGAGAGCGCAAAAGAGAGGGAGAGAGGGAGCAAAAGAGAGTGGGAGAGAGAGAGCAAAAGAGAGGTGGTGGAGAGAGAGAGAGAGAGAGCAAAAGAGAGGGGAAGAGAGCACAAAAGAGAGGGGGAGAGAGCACAAAATAGAGGGGGAGAGAGCAAGGGGTGGGACCGCTGTACTGCAAAAAATGGCCCGTGTGAACGGGCTTTAGGACTAGTTTATGTATATTTTAAATGAAACTTAACTTTCTCCTGCAGCCCCATACCTATCACCCACATGTACCCTAATTTAAAAAAATGGCTGTTGGTGACAGCTAGTCAGAGGCTATACTGCTTGGGCCAAAAGCAGCAGGCTTCAGAGTGCTTGTTGTCTTGAGGAAAAGAGACATCGCACATGTAGTAACATTCTTCATTCCCTTTGCTTCTTTCCATATTACTACATTGTTTTCTTTAATTGATCATTTTTGCATTCATAAATTACACCATAGTTATTAATGCCAGCGTAACAAATATGTTAACAATGGGTGTTTTCATTTAAAAAGCCTGGAAACAAATTCTGCTGTCACATCTGACAACATTAATTTATTCTAACTGCAAAATAAGCTTTATCTGACAGGACAAGTGTTGAGTACAACAAATCAAATACATTACTTCCCCTGCATTTCCTGTCCATTGAGGTCTAAAATAATCAAACCTTTAGCCAGCCCTTTAATGAGGTGCTCTATGAAGTAAGTTCAGCTATCAAGAGTCTGTAAAACAAAACAAAAAAAGAGTAGAAATTACTTTACATCTCTTACATACACTAATACAGGTATACCCCGCTCATACAGCGGGTTAGGGACCGGAGCCCCGCTGTAAAGTGAAAACTTCCTTAAAGTGAAACAAGGCAGTTTTAGCTTTCTTTTCACTTGCCAGTGTGTTGCCAGTTTGTTTAAAAACTTAAAAGCATGTTTGAACTAACATATATTAGGGGTACAATAGTGCTAAGTTTAGTTTAACACTCGCACAGCACAGTATTCAATAAATACTGTACCTGTAAAATAGTGACAATTACTGTAGTAAAATTTGCCAGACTATAGCACTGAGACACAGATTGCACTGTAATGCTGTAAACAGAGTGAACTAAGCATAATAAAATGGTGCCAGTCACTTTTCTTGCAATCTCACGAAGATTACAGCACTGTTTTAAAATCCTTGGAGGTAGAACTTCAGCTCCACAAAGCGCTGTATTAGCGAATCGCTGTAAAGTGAAGCGCTGTAAAGTGAGGTATACCTGTATTGTAAAAGTATAATCAGTTAATTTAATATTTATTTTAAAGGGATGTCATAGCGACAAACCGCTTTCTGCTCTTATCGGTGAAAACATACAAGGCCAGATTACGAGTGGATCACTAACAGTTACGTGTAAGCGATAAGGGGTATATAATGGGTGCTTGCACGCAGCAGGTTTTCCGCTTATATTACAAGTTGAAAGCAAATGCAATCGCTTGAGCGCAATTGCAATTTACGATAGAATGATTACTGGGTCCTCAGAGTTCTGTTAACTGTTTCGCAAAACAAAAAAGTGTCACAAAACACATCAAAAATAGATTAAAAGTACAATTACAATCATAATAACACTGTTTGGTAAACATTATGTAAAATATTGCACAAAAAAAGTTATACGGGCTCAAAGATATGAGGTTTCATGTGTAAGAAAAAAGCAATCTCTAAACAGGGCCAGACTGGGAATAAAGAAACAGCCCTGGCTTAACCCCTCCTCTCAACACAAAATCTGTCAACACATAGCTTGGGAGAAGGAATTAAACTTCACGGCTGACACTGATTCCTGGTATAGAGAACTAATCTTTACAAAGAAGTTACTGCATTGCATGACCCTGTGGGAACTGCACTATAAGCTTACGGTCCGCTGGCACTTAGTTCCGGCCACTTTACACAAGATATACAGCACCCATCCTCCCACTTGCTGGAGGGGTTGTGTACAAATAGGAACCCAAGCTAATATTTGGTGGTTTTGTCCTAAGGTTACACCACTTTGGACCCAGATCTTTGACATCTTGCACTCTTTAGACATCACCCCCACTCTAGGCCCACAAACATGTCTTCTCCATCTAGACTTTCCAACGCTATCCCCCGTGCAAAAATCTCTGACCATTTACATACTCATGTCTGCTAAGCTATAAATTGCGAAAGCCTGGAAACTCCCCACTTCTCCCTCCTATCACACAGATTATAGCAACAGTTAACTTCCTCCTAAGAATACAGCATACTCTTACTCAATGCTGGAAAAATTGGACTCCTATTATGAGATTTGGTCACCCTGGAGTGAAAAATCCAACCCCTGAAATTGGTAGATATACACTTCTATCTTCCCCCCGAGCCACAACCCCCCCCACCTCTTTACTACCTCCTTTAATGCCTCCCTCACCTCTTACTCTCCTTCTGTTCTAATAAACTATGAGAGATATTGTATGTTAAGATGTTAAATGGAAAATGAGAAAAGTTCAGTTGGAAATGTGACATATTTGTGACGTTAATATAGAGATATACAGGATTATTGTCTACTTATTCTATCCCACCTATCATATTTTAGGTTGTTGGAAGTCTTTGCTTAGTTCTTGTTAAAAAATTATTCGACAACCGCACTTCTAATTGACGTGAATAGCTAACCGCTGTAACTTGTTTAATGATGTCTCCTGTATATATGTGATTTCTTTTGTTTGCAAAGTTTTTGCACATTCTTGTTATCCCTGAACTTTCTTAATAAAAATTATTTTTTAAAAAAAACAAACAGCCCTGGAAAAATTGAAGACTAGCCCTATATTCAGTTGAGTACCTAGAAGGTTTTATTTTTATATATATAAACAAATTCCCAAGGAAGGATAAGCACAGTCTCTCCTAACTCAGCTACCAGGGTGCACTCTAAAAGTAAATCCAAAGTCCCATCAAAAGAGGCACTCACTGGTCTTCATAAAATATAGCGTTTATTTCATTTCATCAATAAAACAGACATAACGTTTCAGTGTAATCTTACACCTTTGTCAAATGTCACAGAATCGGTTCCCAAAAAAAACAGAACCTAAAAACATATAACCCTTAACACCCTCACCTGCCTTATATACCTACTAAAATCCATTAACTTTGCTGTTTTACCTCGTGTTGACGTCATCACGCAACACCGTTAGCGTGATGTGTCATCACCTATCAGCTAACAACCCGTTGTCATGACAACACATTCACAGAAGTGTCATGCATAACTCGTTGCGCTCATCATCTTCAAGGGGACTGTAATGCTGAATCATCAATAGAATGTGCCCTTATATGTATACAGTAGTAAAATGACAAACAATCATACCGCCATTCAATCATCGTTTACCATGTCACTCACTATTAGTTTACTTAGTGCATCTTATCAGTCCCATTTCAAAGAGGATGGCCACCTCTACAAAAAAATCCCTGTTCCTATATACAACATATATATATTTACATTTATAAATAATATATACATTTTTTGTTTGTATCATTATAGCAACTGTAATAAATTTACATCAACCCCTATACTCATCACATTATATTCCATTCATGCCTCTAGTATTGGTAGGAACCCGTGGGTAACCACTAGAACGAACATCCATGTGGATCCACAACGGGTGATTTCTTCTTCCAATTGGATCATCAGCACATGTTAATTCAGCGTTGATTATCTGGTATAGAATGGTCCGAAGTCGAGGAAAGTATTCAGCTCTCTTGGTACCAAAGTATCCAGTGTATGGATCCATTTTGTCTCCATTTGTAATAGCTTTTTAGTTCTATTACCACCCCTAGCTAGGAGAGGAACGTGATCAATCAGCATTGATCTAAGACTAAATACACAGTAGTTATGTCTGGCGAAGTGGCGTGCCACTGGTTGTTCTGAATGCCCCTTAGTAAGGGCTTCACAGATGGCACAATGATGGTTGGCCATCCTATCTCTAAAACTTGTGACCGTCTTGACAATATACACCAATGAGCATGGGCAGATGAGCATGTATATAACATGCGTACTTGTTCATGTCAATCTGTGGAGGATTGTGTATCACTTGTTGTTATGAGGATTTTGGATTGACTGACCCCCCAACATGCTGTTGCATGTCACACAACTTCTGCATGTGAAGCATCCCTTTAAGGTCTTCAACCAGGTTTTCTTTTGGGAACATTCAGTGGGATCAGTTTTTACCAACAAATCCCTCAAGTTGTCCGCTCTCCTATACACCATCCATGGTGGCTTCATCCTATAAAATGGTAGCAATGGATCAGATTCCACAAGAGACCAATGTTGTTGTACTGACTTCCTTAATATCCCACACATTTGGGTATACCTCTAGTCACCAGTTTATCCTCCATCTCTGCAAGCTGCTTCATCATAGTGGGTACCTCACTGTTGTTTTGAATAACTCTTGTGAGCTGTGAGGTGACAATCCCTGTTTTTTTATGTCTGGGATGGAAGCTCCTGGCTTCCAATAAGGAATTCCGATCCGTTGGCTTAGTATACCAAGATGTGCCAAAATAGTAAAAAAGTATATATATTTTAGGGTTGTATATAGGGATAGGGATTTTTTGTACAGGTGGCTATCCTCTTTGAAATGGGACTGATAAGATGCACTAAGTAAACTAATAGTGAGTGACATGGTAAACGATGATTGAATGGCGGTATGACAAAATTGTCTCACAGTAAGTTATGGGTGCTTTGTATCATTTGTCATTTTACTACTGTATACATATCAGGGCACATTCTATTGCTGATCCAGCATTATAGTCTCCTTCGAGATGATGAGCGCAACGAGTTATGCATGACACTTTTGTGTATGTGTTGTCATGACAACTGGGTGTTAGCTGAAAGGTGATGACACATCACGCTAACAGTGTTGCGTGATGACGTCACCACAAGGTAACACAGCGAAGTTAATAGATTTTTGTAGGTATATAAGGCAGGTGGGGTGTTAAGGGTTATATGTTTTTAGGTTCTGTTTTTTTTTTGGAACCGATTCTGTGACATTATGTCTGTTTTATTGATGAAATTAAATAAACGTTATATTTATGAAGACCAGTGAGTGCCTCTTTTGATGGGACTTTTGATTTACTTTTAGAGTGCACCCTGGCAGCTGAAACAAGTTATGTGAGACTGTGCTTATCCTTCCTTGTTAATTTGTTTGATATTGGATAATGCACTCCAGCTTTATTTGAATAATCCTTGATATATGGTTGTACACGGAACCTGGACTGCAATCTGGTTACCATTTGCATCACGTCCATGCAGTTTATCTTTCAGGGTATCACCACAAAAAAAAAAATATTCTTACGGGTTTTAGAGTAAAAAACATTCCCACTTTGGGTAGACAGAACAATTCTGCAGGAAGTGGTGTTCAATTTTATATAAATGTTCATATGACCTTGTTCAACTGGTCATAGAGGAGGTCAATAGAATTGAGTTAAAGACAAAATCTGAAATTGAAGCCACAAAACTGCAGAGTTACCATGTTCTGACTGAGGATAAATCCCAGGAGTAGGTTACTAAGCTAGAAAATATGGTTACTAAGTATAGGAGTGAGTTAATTGCCTTTAAGAATAAAAAGCTGAGTACTGTGGAAAGTGACTATAGGGATAAGCGCATATTTAGATGGATGTATGGTAAGGACAAAGTCTCCAATAGACACAGACGTAGAAATATGCGTGTCAAAAATACTTTAAGCATTGTGGATACCAGTGGGTGGGAATCATCTGGTAATGAAAATGTAGAAAATGATACCAATACTATGAGGTCATCCAATCAGTCAGTCTTTTTCTGGGGTTGCCACAAGATCTACGGCAAAACCCCTGATAGCCATAACAGATCAAAAAGATTCAGACGGCCGCACATCAGGCAAGGGGACACAAATCGCAAAAAGCAACAGGAAAAGAAATGACTATTGTATTCAATTTAAGTAGTAGACCTCTCAGTGATATAGAAACCTCAGTTTTAAATTGTGTGCTGTCTTTTGTACCTACCCCTAAAAGTGACACATTCAACACTTTTGTTGATATTCATAAGCTGCAAAGGTAGCTCAAACTTATAGAACATTTTAGGGATAGTACAACAACGACAGCATCAGTGTTTAAAAATCCATCAGCATTTGAACCCACCAATACACATCCATCTATAAAAAGTTTCACACACATGTTATGCCACGATGTAAAACATACTCAGCCCTATGTCACCTACCCAAATTTAAGTGAAGAAGAACGATTGGCTATTAACAATTTAAGTAATGACAGTAGCATAATCATTCACCCTGCAGATAAAGGGGGATCGATTGTCATCCAAGATTATGCTAACTATAGAACGGAGTCCTTAAGACAACTGGCGGATACTACGGTATACATTAAATTAAATGGGAATCCAACAGCAACCTTTAAGAGGAATATTGATGAATATTTAAATAGGGGCTATAAATCAGGGATATTATCTGAACAAGAAGTAGAGTTTCTAACAACTGATCACCCTAAAACCCCCATACTATATATGCTACCGAAAGTACAAAAGACCCTTAAGGATCCTTCTGGTAGACCTCTGCCATGGACTACTTATTGTCTAGCCTAGCAATCTATATAGATTTTGTCTTGCAGCCAGTAGTTAAGGGTACTCCTGCATATTTACAGGATTCACCAAGTTTAATCACAAAACTGAGGGGATATGATAGGTTATTGACCAGTGACATCCTCATTACCATGGATGTGGACAGCCTATACACCTCCATCCCCCATGATGGGTGTGTTGTGGCTGTCAGGCTGTCAAGTTTGAGAAAGATTTTTATTTACAGATCTCTGGGACAGCCATGGGTTCAAACATGGCACCCACCTATGCTAATCATTACATGGCATGGTATGAACAAATGGCCATGAAACCATTTACTCACCCCCACATCAGATACTATGTACGCTACATCAATGATGTCTTTTTGTTGTGTAGGGTAGCATAGTTGAGCTTGAGGAATGGGTGTCATGTTTGAACTCCATGGACTGTCCTATAAGATTTAAATTGGAGTATAGTGATACTGTGATACATTTCTTAGATTTGAATGTGTATAAGGTTGATGCCTGTGATGGTCGCTATTTTGGCACATCTTTGTATACTAAGCCAACGGATCCATCCCGTAGCTTCCATCCCAGACATAAAAAAATGGGCATTGTCACCTCACAGCTCATTAGAGTTATTCAAAACAACAGTGAGTTACCCACTATGATGAAGCAGCTTGCAGGGATGGAGGATAAACTGGTGACTAGAGGTTATGAAGGTGAAATGGTCCGGACCATCAAAGAGAGGTTATTAAATGCCCCAATGAGAAGGAAATTTATAGAGCCCTGTGAAGGTACCCAACAACTGAATCTTGTTACCACATATACCCCAATGTGTGGGATATTAAGGAAGTCAGTACAACAACATTGGAATCTGATCCATTGCTACCATTTCATAGGATGAAGCCACCACAGATGGTGTATAGGAGAGCGGACAACTTGAGGGATTTGTTGGTAAAAACTGATATCATTGAATTTTGCTAAAAGGAAACCTGGTTGAAGACCTCAAAGAAGGGATGCTTCACATGCAGAAGTTGTGTGACGTGCAACAGCATGTTGAGGGGTCAGTCATTCCAATATCCTCATAACAACAAGTTATACACAATCCACCACAGATTGATATGCACAAGTACGCATGTTATATACATGCTCATCTGCCCATGCTCATTGGTGTATATTGGCAAGACAGTCACGAGTTTTAGAGATAGGATGGCCAACCATTGTTGTGCCATCTGTGAAGCCCTTACTAAGGGGAATTCAGAACAATCAGTGGCACACCACTGCCAGACATAACCACGGTGTATCTAGTCTTAGATCAATGCTGATTGATCAAATTTCTCCCCTAGCTAGGGGTGGTAATAGAGCTAAAAAGCTATTACAAATGGAGACAAAATGGATCCATACATTGGATACTTTGGTACCAAGAGGGCTGAATACCTTCCTCGACTTCGGACCATTTTTTACCAATTAATCAACGCTGGATAAACATATGCTGATGATCCTAATGGAAGAAGAAATCACCCGTTGTGGATCCACATGGATGTTCATTCTAGTGGGTACCCACGGGTTTCTACCAATACTCCTCGAGGTATGAAAGGAATATAATGTGATGCAAATAGGGGTTGATATAAATTTATTACAGTTGCTATAAATGATACAAACAAAAACTGTATATATTTCTCTTGTTAAGTGTATTCAGTCCACGGGTCATCCATTACTTATGGGATATATTCTTCTTCCCAACAGGAAGTTGCAAGAGGATCACCCAAGCAGAGCTGCTATATAGCTCCTCCCGTCACATGTCATATCCAGTCATTCTCTTGCAACCCTCAACAAAGTAGGAAGGTCGTGAGAGGAGTGTGGAGTTTTTTACTTAATTATTCTTCAATCAAAAGTTTGTTATTTTAAATGGCACCGGAGTGTGCTGTTTTTTCTCTCAGGCAGTATTTAGAAGAAGAATCTGCCTGCGTTTTCTATGATCTTAGCAGAAGTAACTAAGATCCACTGGCTGTTCTCGCAGATTCTGAGGAGTGGGGTAACTTCAGAAAAGGGAATAGCATGCGGGGCCCCCTGCAAATGAGGTATGTGCAGTAAAATATTTTTCTAAGGAATGGAATTGAATAAGAAAATACTGCTGATACCGATGTAATGTAAGTACAGCCTTAAATGCAGTAGTAGCGACTGGTATCAGGCTGATGAATGTATGTGCAGTAAAGTTATTTTCTAAGGAATGGAATTTGATTGAGAAAATACTGTTAATACTGAAGTAATGTATGAGCCTTAACTGCAGTAGAAGCGACTGGTAGCAGGCTTAGTGATAACACTACATAACCTTTAAAATGCATGTTTAAAACGTTTACTGTCATGTTAATCGTTTTGTGAGGTACTTTGGTGATAAATCTTATTGGGGCATGATTTTTTTTCCACATGGCTAGCGTATATTTCTGCATAGAAATGGTTAACTGAGGTCTCCCACTGTTGTAATATGAGTGGGAGGGGCCTATTTTAGCGCTTTTTTGCGCAGTAAAAATTCAGTCACAGTCTTCCTGCTTCTTCCTCCTTGATCCAGGACGTCTCCAGAGAGCTCAGGGGTCTTCAAAATTCATTTTTGAGGGAGGTAATCAGTCACAGCAGACCTGTGACAGTGTGTTAGACTGTGATGAAAACGTTAAATTGTTTAATTGATTATCCGTTTTTGGTATTTAGGGGTTAATCATCCATTTGCTAGTGGGTGCAATACTTGGCTAACTTAATACATTTACTGTGAAAATTTGGTTGCTATAACTGATTTAATTCATTGTTATTTCAACTGTGACAGTTTTTTTTGTGCTTCTTAAAGGCGCAGCAGCGTCTTTTATATTGCTTGTAAATTTATTGAAAGTATTTTCCAAGCTTGCTAGCCTCATTGCTAGTCTGTTTAAACATGTCTGACACAGATGAATCTGCTTGTTCACTATGGCCTAGATTTAGAGTTTGGCGTTAGCCGTGAAAACCAGCGTTAGAGGCTCCTAACGCTGGTTTTAGGCTACCTCCGGTATTTGGAGTCACTCAAAAAAGGGTCTAACGCTCACTTTTCAGCCGCGACTTTTCCATACCGCAGATCCCCTTACGTAAATTGCGTATCCTATCTTTTCAATGGGATTTTTCTAACTCCGGTATTTAGAGTCGTGTCTGAAGTGAGCGTTAGACATCTAACGACAAAACTCCAGCCGCAGGAAAAAAGTCAGTAGTTAAGAGCTTTCTGGGCTAACGCTGGTTCATAAAGCTCTTAACTACTGTACTCTAAAGTACACTAACACCCATAAACTACCTATGTACCCCTAAACCGAGGTCCCCCCACATCGCCGCAACTCGATTAAATTTTTTTAACCCCTAATCTGCCGACCGCCACCTACGTTATACTTATGTACCCCTAATATGCTGCCCCTAACACCGCCGACCCCTATATTATATTTATTAACCCCTAATCTGCCCCCCACAACGTCGCCGCCAGCTACCTAAACTTATTAACCCCTAATCTGCCGAGTGGACCACACCGCTATTATTATAAAGTTATTAACCCCTAATCCGCCTCACTAACCCTATAATAAATAGTATTAACCCCTAATCTGCCCTCCCTAACATCGCCGACACCTAACTTCAAACATTAACCCCTAATCTGCCGACTGGAGCTCACCGCTATTCTAATAAATTTATTAACCCCTAAAGCTAAGTCTAACCCTAACACTAACACCCCCTAAGTTAAATATAATTTTAATCTAACGAAATTAATTAACTCTTATTAAATAAATTATTCCTATTTAAAGCTAAATACTTACCTGTAAAATAAATCCTAATATAGCTACAATATAAATTATAATTATATTATAGCTATTTTAGGATTAATATTTATTTTACAGGTAACTTTGTATTTATTTTAACCAGGTACAATAGCTATTAAATAGTTAAGAACTATTTAATAGCTAAAATAGTTAAAATAATTACAAATTTACCTGTAAAATAAATCATAACCTAAGTTACAATTAAACCTAACACTACACTATCAATAAATTAATTACATAAAATACCTACAAATAACTACAATGAAATAAACTAACTAAAGTACAAAAAATAAAAAAGAACTGTTACAAAAAATAAAAAAATATTTACAAACATAAGAAAAATATTACAACAATTTTAAACTAATTACACCTACTCTAAGCCCCCTAATAAAATAACAAAGCCCCCCAAAATAAAAAAATGCCCTACCCTATTCTAGATTACTAAAGTTCAAAGCTCTTTTACCTTACCAGCCCTGAACAGGGCCCTTTGCGGGGCATGCCCCAAGAAGTTCAGCTCTTTTGCCTGCAAAAAAAAACCATACAATATCCCCTCCAACATTACAACCCACCACCCACATACCCCTAATCTAACCCAAACCCCCTTTAAATAAACCTAACACTAAGCCCCTGAAGATCTTCCTACCTTATCTTCACCATACCAGGTTCACCGATCGATCCAGAAGAGCTCCTCCGATGTCCTGATCCAAGCCCAAGCGAGGGGCTGAAGAGGTCCATGATCCGGCTGAAGTCTTCATCCAAGCGGGGCAGAAGAGGTCTTCCATCCGATTGAAGTCTTCATCAAAGCGGGATCTTCTATAGTCATCCATCCGGAGCGGAGCGGCAGCATCCTGAAGACCTCCGACGCGGAACATCCATCCTGGCCGACGACTGAACGACGAATGACGGTTCCTTTAAATGACGTCATCCAAGATGGCGTCCCTCGAATTCCGATTGGCTGATAGGATTCTATTAGCCAATCGGAATTAACGTAGGAATATTCTGATTGGCTGATGGAATCAGCCAATCAGAATTAAGTTCAATCCGATTGGCTGATTGGATCAGCCAATCGGATTGAACTTGATTCTGATTGGCTGATTCCATCAGCCAATCAGAATATTCCTACCTAGTGTTAGGTTTATTTAAGGGGGGTTTGGGTTAGATTAGGGGTATGTGGGTGGTGGGTTGTAATGTTGGGGGGGGGTATTGTATGTTTTTTTTTTACAGGCAAAAGAGCTGAACTTCTTGGGGCATGCCCCGCAAAGGGCCCTGTTCAGGGCTGGTAAGGTAAAAGAGCTTTGAACTTTAGTAATCTAGAATAGGGTAGGGCATTTTTTTATTTTGGGGGTCTTTGTTATTTTATTAGGGGGCTTAGAGTAGGTGTAATTAGTTTAAAATTGTTGTAATATTTTTCTTATGTTTGTAAATATTTTATTATTTTTTGTAACTTAGTTCTTTTTTATTTTTTGTACTTTAGTTAGTTTATTTCATTGTAGTTATTTGTAGGTATTGTATTTAATTAATTTATTGATAGTGTAGTGTTAGGTTTAATTGTAACTTAGGTTAGGATTTATTTTACAGGTAAATTTGTAATTATTTTAATTATTTTAGCTATTAAATAGTTCTTAACTATTTAATAGCTATTGTAAATATTAATCCTAAAATAGCTATAATATAATTTATAGTGTAGCTATATTAGGATTTATTTTACAGGTAAGTATTTAGCTTTAAATAGGAATAATTTATTTAATAAGAGATAATTAATTTCGTTAGATGTAAATTATATTTAACTTAGGGGGGTGTTAGGGTTAGACTTAGCTTTAGGGGTTAATACATTTATTAGAATAGCGGTGAGCTCCAGTCAGCAGATTAGGGGTTAATAATTGAAGTTAGGTGTCGGCGATGTTAGGGAGGGCAGATTAGGGGTTAATACTATTTATTATAGGGTTAGTGAGGCGGATTAGGGGTTAATAACTTTATTATAGTAGCGCTCAGGTCCGCTCAGCAGATTAGGGGTTAATAAGTGTAGGCAGGTGGAGGCGACGTTGTGGGGGCCAGATTAGGGGTTAATAAATATAATATAGGGGTCGGCGATGTTAGGGCAGCAGATTAGGGGTACATAGGGATAATGTAAGTAGCGGCGGTTTACGGAGCGGCAGATTAGGGGTTAATAATAATATGCAGGTGTCAGCGATAGCGGGGGCGGCAGAATAGGGGTTAATAAGTGTAAGGTTAGGGGTGTTTAGACTCGGGGTACATGTTAGAGTGTTAGGTGCAGACTTAGGAAGTGTTTCCGCATAGCAAACAATGGGGCTGCGTTAGGAGCTGAACGCGGCTTTTTTGCAGGTGTTAGGTTTTTTTTCAGCTCAAACAGCCCCATTTTTTTCTATGGGGGAATCGTGCACAAGCACGTTTTTGAGGCTGGCCGCTTGCGTAAGCAACTCTGGTATCGAGAGTTGAAGCTGCGTTAAATATGCTCTACGCTCCTTTTTTGAAGCCTAACGCAGCCTTTATGTGGACTCTCAATACCAGAGTTATTTTTATGGTGCGACCAGAAAAAAGCCGGCGTTAGCTACGTGGGTCGTTACCGACAAAACTCTAAATCTAGCCGTAAGTTTGAAGGCCAATGTGGAGCCCCATAGAAATATGTGTACTAAATGTATTGATGTCACTTTAAATAAAAGTCAGTCTTTATCTGTAAAGAAATTATCACCAGACAACGAGGGGGAAGTTATGCCACCTAACTCTCCTCACGTGTCAGTACCTTCGCCTCCCGCTCAGGAGGCGCGTGATATTTTGGCACCAAGTACATCAGAAAGGCCCATACAAATCACTTTGCAAGACATGGCTACTGTTATGACAGAAGTATTATCTAAATTGCCAGAATTAAGAGGCAAGCGCGATAGCTCTGGGTTAAGGACAGAGCGCGCTGATGATGTGAGAGCCATGTCAGATACTGCGTCACAATTTGCAGAACATGAGGACGGAGAGCTTCATTCTGTGGGTGACGGATCTGATCCAGGGAGACTGGATTCAGAGATTTCTAATTTTAAATTTAAGCTTGAGAACCTCCGTGTATTGCTAGGGGAGGTATTAGCGGCTCTGAATGATTATAACACGATTGCAATTCCAGAGAAATTATGTAGGCTGGATAGATACTATGCGGTGCCGGTGTGTACTGACGTTTTTCCTATACCTAAAAGGCTTACAGAGATTATTAGCAAGGAGTGGGATAGACCCGGTGTGCCCTTCTCCCCTCCTCCGATATTTAGGAAAATGTTCCCAATAGACGCCACCACACGAGACTTATGGCAGACGGTCCCTAAGGTGGAGGGAGCAGTTTCTACTTTAGCTAAGCGTACCACTATCCTGGTGGAGGATAGTTGTGCTTTTTCGGATCCAATGGATAAAAAATTAGAAGGTTACCTTAAGAAAATGTTTGTTCAACAAGGTTTTATCTTACAGCCCCTTGCATGCATTGCGCCTGTCACTGCTGCTGCGACATTCTGGTTTGAGTCTCTGGAAGAGGCCATTCGCACAGCTCCATTGGATGAGATTATGGACAAGCTTAAAGCACTTAAGCTAGCTAACGCATTTGTTTCGGATGCCGTTGTACATTTAACCAAACTAACGGCTAAGAACTCCGGATTCGCCATCCAGGCGCGCAGAGCGCTATGGCTTAAATCCTGGTCAGCGGACGTGACTTCTAAATCTAAATTGCTTAACATTCCTTTCAAAGGGCAGACCTTATTCAGGCCCGGCTTGAAAGAAATTATTGCTGACATTACTAGAGGTAAGGGTCATACTCTTCCTCAGGACAGGGCCAAATCAAAGGCCAAACAGTGTAATTTTCGTGCCTTTTGTAACTTCAAGGCAGGAGCAGCATCAACTTCCTCCGCTCCAAAACAGGAAGGAACTGTTGCTTGTTACAGACAGGGTTGGAAAGCTAACCAGTCCTGGAACAAGGGCAAGCAGGCCAGAAAGCCTACTTCTGCCCCTAAGACAGCATGAAGAGAGGGCCCCCTATCCGGAAATGGATCTAGTGGGGGGCAGACTTTCTCTCTTCGCCCAGGCTTGGGCAAGAGATGTCCAGGATCCCTGGGCGTTGGAGATCATATCTCAGGGATATCTTCTGGACTTCAAAGCTTCTCCTCCACAAGGGAGATTTCATCTTTCAAGGTTATCAGCAAACCAAATAAAGAAAGAGGCATTTCTACGCTGTGTACAAGACCTCTTAGTAATGGGGGTGATCCACCCAGTTCCGCGGACGGAACAAGGGCAAGGATTTTACTCAAATCTGTTTGTGGTTCCCAAGAAAGAGGGAACCTTCAGACCAATCTTGGACCTAAAAATCTTAAACAAATTCCTAAGAGTTCCATCATTCAAAATGGAAACTATTCGAACCATCCTACCCATGATCCAAGAGGGTCAGTATATGACCACAGTGGACTTAAAGGATGCCTACCTTCACATACCGATTCACAAAGATCATTATCGGTACCTAAGATTTGCCTTTCTAGACAGGCATTACCAGTTTGTAGCTCTTCCCTTCGGGTTAGCTACGGCCCAGAGAATTTTTACAAAGGTTCTGGGCTCACTTCTGGCGGTACTAAGATCGCGAGGCATAGCGGTGGCTCCATACCTAGACGACATTCTGATACAAGCATCAAGTTTTCAAATTGCCAAGTCTCATACAGAGATAGTTCTGGCATTTCTGAGGTCGCATGGGTGGAAAGTGAACGTGGAAAAGAGTTCTCTATTACCACTCACAAGGGTTCCCTTTCTAGGGACTCTTATAGATTCTATAGAGATGAAAATTTACCTGACGGAGTCCAGGTTATCAAAACTTCTGTGTCCTTCATTCCATTCCACGCCCGTCAGTAGCTCAGTGCATGGAAGTAATCGGCTTAATGGTAGCGGCAATGGACATAGTGCAATCATGCATGCTAAGTCAGTGGAATGGGGATTACTCAGATTTGTCCCCTCTACTAAATCTGGATCAAGAGACCAGAGATTCTCTTCTCTGGTGGCTTTCTCAGGTCCATCTGTCCAAAGGGATGACTTTTTGCAGGCCAGATTGGACGATTGTAACAACAGATGCCAGCCTGCTAGGTTGGGGCGCAGTCTGGAACTCCCTGAAGGCTCAGGGATCGTGGACTCAGGAGGAAAAAATCCTCCCAATAAATATTCTGGAATTAAGAGCAATATTCAATGCTCTTCTAGCTTGGCCTCAGTTAGCAACACTGAGGTTCATCAGATTTCAGTCGGACAACATCACGACTGTGGCTTACATCAACCATCAAGGGGGAACCAGGAGTTCCCTAGCGATGTTAGAAGTCTCAAGGATAATTCGCTGGGCAGAGTCTCACTCTTGCCACCTGTCAGCGATCTACATCCCAGGCGTGGAGAACTGGGAGGCGGACTTTCTAAGTCGCCAGACTTTCCATCCGGGGGAGTGGGAACTTCATCCGGAGGTCTTCACTCAACTGATTCATCGTTGGAGCAAACCGGAACTGGATCTCATGGCGTCTCGCCAGAACGCCAAACTTCCTTGTTACGGATCCAGGTCCAGGGACCCAGGAGCGGCGCTGATAGATGCTCTAGCAGCCTCTTGGGTTTTCAACATGGCTTATGTGTTTCCACCATTTCCACTACTCCCTCGACTGATTGCCAAGATCAAACAGGAGAGAGCATCGGTGATTCTGATAGCGCCTGCGTGGCCACGCAGGACCTGGTATGCAGACCTAGTGGACATGTCGTCCTGTCCACCATGGTCTCTGCCTCTGAGGCAGGACCTTCTAATTCAGGGTCCTTTCAACCATCCAAATCTAATTTCTCTGAGGCTGACTGCATGGAGATTGAACGCTTGATTCTATCAAAGCGTGGCTTCTCGGAGTCGGTTATTGATACCTTAATACAGGCTCAGAAACCTGTTACCAGAAAAATTTACCATAAGATATGGCGTAAATATTTGTATTGGTGTGAATCCAAGAGTTACTCATGGAGTAAGGTTAGGATTCCTAGGATATTGTCTTTTCTACAAGAGGGTTTAGAAAAGGGCTTATCCGCTAGTTCGTTAAAGGGACAGATTTCTGCTCTGTCTATTATTTTACACAAACGTCTGGCAGAGGTTCCAGACGTTCAGGCTTTTTGTCAGGCCTTGGCTAGGATTAAGCCTGTGTTTAAGACTGTTGCTCCGCCGTGGAGCTTAAACTTAGTTCTTAAAGTTCTTCAAGGTGTTCCGTTTGAACCCCTTCATTCCATTGATATTAAGCTGTTATCTTGGAAAGTTCTATTTTTGATGGCTATTTCCTCGGCTCGAAGAGTCTCTGAGTTATCTGCCTTACATTGTGATTCTCCTTATCTGATTTTCCATTCAGACAAGGTAGTTCTGCGTACTAAACCTGGGTTCTTACCTAAGGTAGTTTCAATCAGGAATATCAATCAAGAGATTGTTGTTCCATCATTATGTCCTAACCCTTCTTCAAAGAAGGAACGACTTTTGCATAATCTGGACGTAGTCCGTGCCCTGAAGTTCTATTTACAGGCAACTAAAGATTTTCGTCAAACTTCTTCCCTGTTTGTCGTTTACTCTGGACAGAGGAGAGGTCAAAAAGCTTCGGCTACCTCTCTCTCCTTTTGGCTTCGTAGCATAATACGTTTAGCCTATGAGACTGCTGGACAGTAGCCCCCTGAAAGAATTACAGCTCATTCCACTAGAGCTGTGGCTTTCACCTGGGCCTTTAAGAATGAGGCCTCTGTTGAACAGATTTGAAAGACTGCGACTTGGTCTTCGCTTCATACCTTTTCAAAATTTTACAAATTTGACACTTTTGCTTCTTCGGAGGCTGTTTTTGGGAGAAAGGTTCTACAGGCTGTGGTTCCTTCCGTTTAAAGTTCCTGCCTGGTCCCTCCCATCATCCGTATACTTTAGCTTTGGTATTGGTATCCCATAAGTAATGGATGACCCGTGGACTGAATACACTTAACAAGAGAAAACATAATTTCTCTTGTTAAGTGTATCCAGTCCACGGATCATCCATTACTTATGGGATATTAACTCCTCCCCAACAGGAAGTGCAAGAGGATTCACCCAGCAGAGCTGCTATATAGCTCCTCCCCTAACTGCCATTACCAGTCATTCTCTTGCACCCAACGAATAGATAGGATGTGTGAGAGGACTGTGGTGATTATACTTAGTTTCATACCTTCAATCAAAAGTTTGTTTTTTTATAATAGCACCGGAGTGTGTTATTCCTTCTCTGGTAGAATTTGAAGAAGAATCTACCTGAGTTTTTCTATGATTTTAGCCGGAGTAGTTAAGATCATATTGCTGTTTCTCGGCCATCTGAGGAGAGGTAAACTTCAGATCAGGGGACAGCGGGCAGATTAATCTGCAAAGAGGTATGTAGCAGCTTATTATTTTCTGACAATGGAATTGATGAGAAAATTCTGCCATACCGATATAATGTAAACTCAGCCTTAAATGCAGTAGCAGCAACTAGTATCAGGCTGTCATGTATGTATATTTTACACTTCAGTATTCTGGGGAATGGCACTTCACTGGAATTATACTGTATGCATAAAACTTTAGCCTAATTTGCAGGGACTAGCAACAGGCTTTTTAATAACACTCAATTTATTAATGTTAAACGTTTTTTGCTGGCATGTAAAATCGTTTAATTTTCTGAGGTACTGGGTGAAAAAATGTTTTGGGCACTATTTTTTTCCACTTGGCAGTCGTTTTATTTAATTTATGACAGTTTACTGATCTCTCTCACTGTTAGCTATCAGGGTTAGTTATCCTTTGCTAATGGGAGCAATCCTTTGCTAAAATTGTGTTTTTTACAAAGATTTGATGCTATAACTTTTCAGTTTATTAATTTTCAACTGTCATAACTTTTTCTGTGCTTCTTATAGGCACAGTACGTTTTCATATTATAGTAAATTACTTGAAAAGTATTTCCAAGTTGCTAGTTTATTTGCTAGTGTGTTAAACATGTCTGATTCAGAGGAAGATATCTGTGCTATATGTGCTAAAGCCAAAGTGGAGCCCAATAGAAATTTATGTACTAACTGTATTGATGCTACTTTAAATAAAAGTCAATCTGTACAAATTGAACATATTTCACCAAACAACGAGGGGAGAGTTATGCCGACTAACTCGCCTCATGTGTCAGTACCTGCATCTCCCGCTCGGGAGGTGCGTGATATTGTAGTGCCGAGTACATCTGGGCGGCCATTACAAATCACATTACAGGATATGGCTACTGTTATGACTGAAGTTTTGGCTAAATTACCAGAACTAAGAGGTAAGCGTGATCACTCTGGGGTGAGAACAGAGTGCGCTGATAATATTAGGGCCATGTCAGACACTGCGTCACAATTTGCAGAACATGAGGACGGAGAGCTTCATTCTGCGGGTGACGGTTCTGATCCAAACAAACTGGATTCAGATATTTCAAATTTTAAATTTAAGCTGGAAAACCTCCGTGTATTACTAGGGGAGGTGTTAGCGGCTCTGAATGATTGTAACACAGTTGCAATACCAGAGAAAATGTGTAGGTTGGATAAATATTTTGCGGTACCGGCGAGTACTGACGTTTTTCCTATACCTAAGAGACTTACTGAAATTGTTACTAAGGAGTAGGATAGACCCGGTGTGCCGTTCTCACCCCCTCCGATATTTAGAAAGATGTTTCCAATAGACGCCACCACACGGGACTTATGGCAAACGGTCCCTAAGGTGGAGGGAGCAGTTTCTACTTTAGCTAAGCGTACCACTATCCCGGTGGAGGATAGCTGTGCCTTTTCAGATCCAATGGATAAAAAGTTAGAGGGTTACCTTAAGAAAATGTTTGTTCAACAAGGTTTTATATTGCAACCTCTTGCATGCATTGCGCCTGTCACGGCTGCAGCAGCATTTTGGTTTGAGTCTCTGGAAGAGACACTTGAATCAGCTCCATTAGATGAGATTACACACAAGCTTAAAGCCCTTAAGTTAGCTAACTCATTTATTTCAGATGCCGTAGTACATTTAACTAAACTTACGGCTAAGAATTCCGGATTCGCCATTCAGGCACGCAGAGCACTGTGGCTAAAATCCTGGTCAGCTGACGTTACTTCTAAATCTAAATTGCTTAATATACCTTTCAAAGGGCAGACCTTATTCGGGCCCGGGTTGAAAGAAATTATCGCTGACATTACAGGAGGTAAAAGCCATGCCCTGCCTCAAGACAGAGCCAAACCTAAGGCTAGACAGTCTAATTTTCGTTCCTTTCATAATTTCAAAGCAGGAGCAGCATCAACTTCCTCTGCACCAAAACAGGAAGGAGCTGTTGCTCGCTACAGACAAGGCTGGAGACCTAACCAGTCCTGGAACAAGGGCAAGCAGGCCAGGAAACCTGCTGCTGCCCCTAAGACAGCATGAATCGAGGGCCCCCGATCCGGGAACGGATCTAGTGGGGGCAGACTTTCTCTCTTCGCCCAGGCTTGGGCAAGAGATGTCCAGGATCCCTGGGCGTTAGAGATCATATCTCAGGGATACCTTCTAGACTTCAAATTCTCTCCCCCAAGAGGGAGATTTCATCTGTCAAGGTTGTCAACAAACCAAATAAAGAAAGAGGCGTTTCTACGCTGCGTACAAGATCTTTTATTAATGGGAGTGATCCATCCGGTTCCGCGGTCGGAACAAGGACAAGGGTTTTACTCAAATCTGTTTGTGGTTCCCAAAAAAGAGGGAACTTTCAGGCCAATCTTGGATTTAAAGATCCTAAACAAATTCCTAAGAGTTCCATCGTTCAAAATGGAAACTATTCGGACAATTTTACCCATGATCCAAAAGGGTCAGTACATGACCACAGTGGATTTAAAGGATGCTTACCTTCACATACCGATTCACAAAGATCTTTACCGGTATCTAAGGTTTGCCTTTCTAGACAGGCATTACCAGTTTGTAGCTCTTCCATTCGGATTGGCTACGGCTCCGAGAATCTTCACAAAGGTTCTGGGTGCTCTTCTGGCGGTACTAAGACCGCGAGGAATTGCGGTAGCTCCGTACCTAGACGACATTCTGATACAAGCTTCAAGCTTTCAAACTGCCAAGTCTCATACAGAGTTAGTACTGGCATTTCTAAGGTCGCATGGATGGAAGGTGAACGAAAAGAATAGTTCTCTCTTTCCACTCACAAGAGTTCCCTTCTTGGGGACTCTTATAGATTCTGTAGAAATGAAGATTTACCTGACAGAAGACAGGTTAACAAAGCTTCAAAATGCATGCCGTGTCCTTCATTCCATTCAACACCCGTCAGTAGCTCAATGCATGGAGGTGATCGGCTTAATGGTAGCAGCAATGGACATAGTTGCCTACATCTCAGACCGCTGCAATTGTGCATGCTAAGTCAGTGGAATGGGGATTACTCAGACTTGTCCCCTACTCTGAATCTGGATCAAGAGACCAGAAATTCTCTTCTATGGTGGCTTTCTCGGCCACATCTGTCCAGGGGGATGCCATTCAGCAGGCCGGACTGGACAATTGTAACAACAGACGCCAGCCTACTAGGTTGGGGCGCTGTCTGGAATTCTCTGAAGGCTCAGGGACAATGGAATCAGGAGGAGAGTCTCCTACCAATAAACATTCTGGAATTGAGAGCAGTTCTCAATGCCCTTCTGGCTTGGCCCCAGTTAACAACTCGGGGGTTCATCAGGTTTCAGTCGGACAACATCACGACTGTAGCTTACATCAACCATCAGGGAGGGACAAGAAGCTCCCTAGCAATGATGGAAGTATCAAAGATAATTCGCTGGGCAGAGTCTCACTCTTGCCACCTGTCAGCAATCCACATCCCGGGAGTGGAGAACTGGGAGGCGGATTTCTTAAGTCGTCAGACTTTTCATCCGGGGGAGTGGGAACTTCATCCGGAGGTCTTTGCCCAAATACTTCGACGTTGGGGCAAACCAGAGATAGATCTCATGGCGTCTCGACAGAACGCAAAGCTTCCTCGTTACGGGTCCAGATCCAGGGATCCGGGAGCGGTTCTGATAGATGCTTTGACAGCACCTTGGACCTTCGGGATGGCTTATGTGTTTCCACCCTTCCCGATGCTTCCTCGATTGATTGCCAGAATCAAACAGGAGAGAGCATCAGTGATTCTAATAGCGCCTGCATGGCCACGCAGGACTTGGTATGCAGATCTAGTGGACATGTCATCCTGTCCACCTTGGTCGCTACCCTCTGAAACAGGACCTTCTGATCCAGGGTCCCTTCAAACATCAAAATCTAATTTCTCTGAAGCTGACTGCTTGGAAATTGAACGCTTGATTTTATCAAAACGTGGTTTTTCTGAGTCAGTTATTGATACCTTAATACAGGCTAGGAAGCCTGTTACCAGAAAGATTTACCATAAGATATGGCGCAAATACTTATATTGGTGCGAATCCAAGAGTTACTCATGGAGTAAGGTTAGGATTCCGAGGATATTGTCTTTTCTACAAGAAGGTTTAGAAAAGGGTTTATCCGCTAGTTCCTTAAAGGGACAGATTTCAGCTCTGTCCATTCTTTTACACAAACGTCTGTCAGAAGTTCCGGACGTTCAAGCTTTTTGTCAGGCTTTAGCTAGGATCAAGCCTGTGTTTAAAACTGTTGCTCCACCATGGAGTTTGAACTTAGTTCTTAATGTTTTACAGGGGGTTCCGTTTGAACCCCTTCATTCCATTGATATCAAGTTGTTATCTTGGAAAGTTCTGTTTTTAATGGCGATTTCCTCGGCTCAAAGAGTCTCTGAGTTATCTGCCTTACATTGTGATTCTCCTTATCTGATTTTTCATTCAGACAAGGTAGTTCTGCGTACTAAACCTGGGTTCCTACCTAAGGTGGTCACTAACAGGAATATCAATCAAGAGATTGTGGTTCCATCTTTGTGTCCTAATCCTTCTTCGAAAAAGGAACGTCTGCTACACAATCTAGATGTAGTCCGTGCCCTGAAATTTTATCTACAGGCAACTAAGGATTTTCGACAAACGTCTTCCCTGTTTGTCGTTTATTCTGGTCAGAGGAGAGGTCAAAAAGCTTCGGCTACCTCTCTCTCCTTTTGGCTTCGTAGCATAATACGGTTAGCCTATGAGACTGCTGGACAGCAGCCTCCTGAAGGAATTACAGCACATTCTACTAGAGCTGTGGCTTCCATTTGGGCCTTTAAGAATGAGGCTTCTGTTGAACAGACTTGCAAGGCTGCAACTTGGTCTTCTCTTCATACTTTTTCCAAATTTTACAAATTTGACACTTTTGCTTCTTCGGAGGCTGTTTTTGGGAGAAAGGTTCTTCAGGCAGTGGTTCCTTCCATATAAAGAGCCTGCCTGTCCCTCCCGTCATCCGTGTACTTTAGCTTTGGTATTGGTATCCCATAAGTAATGGATGATCCGTGGACTGGATACACTTAACAAGAGAAAACATAATTTATGCTTACCTGATAAATTTATTTCTCTTGTAGTGTATCCAGTCCACGGCCCGCCCTGTCACTTTAAGGCAGGTAATTTTTCCATTAAACTACAGTCACCACTGCACCCTATGGTTTTCCTTTCTCTGCATGTTTTCGGTCGAATGACTGGTAATGGCAGTTAGGGGAGGAGCTATATAGCAGCTCTGCTGGGTGAATCCTCTTGCACTTCCTGTTGGGGAGGAGTTAATATCCCATAAGTAATGGATGATCCGTGGACTGGATACACTACAAGAGAAATAAATTTATCAGGTAAGCATAAATTATGTTTTATGCTTACCTGATAAATTTATTTCTCTTGTAGTGTATTCAGTCCACGGCCCGCCCTGTCTTTTTGAGGCAGATCTAAATTTTAATTAAAACTCCAGTCACCACTGCACCCTATAGCTTCTCCTTTCTTGTCTTGTTTCGGTCGAATGACTGGATATGACATGTGAGGGGAGGAGCTATATAGCAGCTCTGCTTGGGTGATCCTCTTGCAACTTCCTGTTGGGAAGGAGAATATATCCCATAAGTAATGGATGACCCGTGGACTGAATACACTACAAGAGAAATAAATTTATCAGGTAAGCATAAATTATGTTTTTTAGAGTTGTATATAGGGATAGGGATTTTTTGTGTTCAGGTGGCCATCCTCTTTGAAATGGGACTGATAAAATGCACTAAGTAAACTAATAGTGAGTGACATGGTAAACAATGATTGAATGGCGGTATGACAAAATTGTCTGACAGTAAGTTATGGGCGCTTTGTATCGTTTGTCATTTTACTACTGTATACAAATCAGGGCACATTCTTTTGCTGATCCAGCATTACAGTTCCCTTCAAGACGATGAGCTCAACGAGTTATGCATGACACTTCTGTGTATGTGTTGTCATGACAACGGGGTGTTAGCTGATAGGTGATGACGCATCACGCTAATGGCGTTGCGTGATGACGTCACCATGAGGTAACACAGAGAAGTTAATGGATTTTAGCAGGTATATAAGGCAGGTGAGGGTGTTAATGGTTATATGTTTTTAGGTTCTTTTTTTTTTGGGAACCGATTCTGGGACATTTGACAAAGGTGTAAGATTACACCGAAACGTTATGTCTCTGTTTTATTGATGAAATGAAATAAACGTTATATTTTATGGAGACCAGTGAGTTCCTCTTTTAATGGGACTTTATATATATATATATATATATATATATATATATATATATATATATATATATATATATATATATATATATATATATATATATATATATATATATATATATATAAAATTATAATTAGGATGGAATTATAAATATTTATTTGCTTTTATTTTTACAAAGCTTTAAATGTAATTTAAATTTATTTTTATTTATTTAAAAGTATGTCAAGCAATTTTATTCTTATCTAATTTAATGGAACTTGTACAAATTTGTTTATATGTAAATTTTTAATTCTGAAACAAATAAAAAAAAAGTCAATTAACATGTGAGAACTAAAACTCAGCAGCTAGCATGACTGAAAAGACAGCAACATGCACACTTACAATGTGTATAGAAGACTTCTGTGCATAACTCACACCTTAAACTGTTAGAAAAAAGGATACAAATGTTGCAGCGCTACCTTGAAGAAAAAAAACCTTTCAAGTAATACAAAAGCCGTTAGTGGCACAAGGAGTGTTATCAATAAACACAGTTCAAGTTCTAGAAAAGTGCGTATTGTAAAGTCAAATGTGTCTATACACTCAAATTTTAAACCACTCTCAGGAAATGCTGCCGTACTTACACTTATGGGTCTCTCCTCCCCAAGACAAAGCAGGAAATCTAATAGTGTATAAGAACAGGAGACATTGCAAACCCTGATTCAAGGTAATTTAATTACAAAGTGATAACATGCAATATCACATTATACTTACTAACTGTAAGTAGATAAAAAGCTGTTGGTATTTTTTGATTCTCGCGGATGTCCAAAATTGCATCCTTTACAACAAACTACTATGGGGGCCCATAGTGGACATAAAGCTCAATGCGTTTCACCCCCAAAGTACGCCCAAGCTTTCTCAAGAGCAATATTTCCTAACTTGGTAGTATCTTTTTTAAAAGGCCCTTTCTCAATCCAATTGGTCCATTACAAAATCAAACATGAAACAAACCCCTGAATGGAGGGTATTATTAAACGTTAAGATTTAAAAAATTGGATTTTAAAGATCTTAAAATTCCAACAATAATTCCATCATGTTGTTACGATGTTGAAAAAGTGAGGGCATTAAGACATTGTAAACATTAAATTCATATACATTCATGCTTATTAATAAAAACAATCATTACAATCAATTACAATCAAACATATAAACAACAGGTGAACAAAATAAAAATTAGAAACACACAACAATTCCGAAAAAATATACATGGATATAAAGCAGTGATAAAAAAACTAGTTGATAACATTTTTTGAAAAAATATATCACTTCATAAAACAGATTAATGAATCTTATAAAAAAACTTGCACATTAAGGTCAAAATTTAGACTTAGTGGGATTTACCATCAATCTAAATATCCAATTCTGTCTCTTCCTGCCGTAATAAACCTAGTCTATTCCCCTTCCCAAGTGGGATCCAATCTATTATTTGCATTTATAAACCTCAGGGGTCACTTCCTTGTACTGATCTGAAATGATTTGGCACACTGTTTATCAAACCCTGTTTTGATATTATATAGATGCTCATTAAACCTTTTCTTTGTCTTTCTTTTAGTATAGCCTATGTAAATAATATTACTCTTACACATAAGGAGATATACTGTATAAGTAGATTCACAATTACATCTATGCTTAATTTCAAAACACTCTGGGCTCAATCACATATGTGGTGTCTCTCGCAAAAGCCGGAGTCAGCTATTTTGCAGATGGATTTAGCGATCACATATACGGTGCCACATGCGGCACGTATATTTTACCCGTCGCCCACTGTTTTTATTTCCATAAACTAACATAGAACCGTCATCGCAAGTCTGTATTACATATTCAGTGCAAGGATTTACGCGACGAAAATGGAGACATTTTACTCAATTTTCACCTCACCACAGATAGGCATGCGCAGCAAGCCTTGCGCTGAATATATGAGCACCGTAACTCCTTGGAAGTCTTAACAAACACCTAACATATGCGCAATATGTACCTCTCAACCACCATCCCCCACACCGCAATAACTAATAAAACCATTAACCCCTAATCCGCCAACCCCAAGATCGTAAAGTATCTAATGAAGTTATTAATCCCTAAACTGTCACCCACCCAAAACGCATAGTATCTAATTATACTATTAACCCCTAATCCGCCAACCCAAACTACATAATTAAAAAAAAAAAAATTCATGTAAGATAGGATTTTTTATTTTTGGTAATTTGTATTAACCCCTAACGACCAACGACGTACAAGGTATGTCCTACATAAAAAGGTTGTTAACGACCAAGGACGTACCCTGTACGTCGTTAGTGTTTCCAAGTGGTGGAGGCGAACCTGATCACTTCCAGCCGCTTTCATGTTATTGCAGTGATGCCTCGATATTGATAGTTTGATTGATAGTTTGCGTTGTGGGGGGTTGGCGGTTTAGAGGTTAATACATTTTATTATTAGTTGTGATGTGGGGGGATGGTGGATTAGGGGTTAATACATTTTATTATTAGTTGCGATGTGGGGGGATGGCGGATTAGGGGTTAATACATTTTATTATTAGTTGCAATGTGGGGGATGGCGGATTCTGGGTTTTGCTGGGTTCATTTTTGGGAGACGGGTTAGACTTTTACATGTGTTTACATTTTTTATTGTTTTTTACTTAGGCGTCGGCAGATAATAAACTGCCGTAAATCACTGGCAACTCCAGAAATGTCTATTCCCGTACATTTCTGAACGTCGCCGGTTTATCCGACTTACGGCAGTATCTGATCTTCCGGTATCGTATATGTAATTTACCCGATGTGTGAGGTGAACTTACGGGCGGCACATGCCGTACATGTAATCTCGCCCTCTGAGTGGTTATAATTGGGTAATGTATTTCCTTTCTTCACATAGTGACACATTACATTTATTTATATTGCATCTATATGTTCCCCTGGAAACCGATAATTAATTACTTAAGGTAATATTGTCTGTTGAAACCTTATTCTCCTGTGGTCGTACCTTACTTGGTGCTAAATAATTCTTCAAATTTTTGTTTTTCTTAAAGGTGATGGTATGTTTATTTCCAATTATCTTACCCAATATTGGGTCTGGTTTCAGTATCCCCCAATGCTTGTTTAGTACCCTTCTAATAACCTGTGCTCCTTCATTATAACTAGTGACAAATCTTAATTCATCTAAGTGTTTTTATTCTACTCACAATGAAATGGTCATTCCCTTTCTTATTTTTAAGAAGAGCCCGTCTTTCTAATAGAGCAAGATCAAAACCTCTATTTTTAAATTTTGAATCCATAACCTCTGCTTCTTTAGTAAAATCAGACCTTTTAGAGCAATTTTGCCTGATCCGTATATACTGGCTTGCTGAGATATTGGATTTCCAACTTCTTAGATGGGCACTTTTTGCATCTACAAAACTATTTCTATCCTTCATCTTCCTGTGATTGCAAACTGCCACCTTGTTATCTCTAAACAGTCGAATATCCAAAAACTCAATCGTTTCTCTTGACTCATTTCACACCATAGTTGATATTATTGATATACTTAGAAATATCTGATAACAAAACTTCTGAACCTCTCCACAATATAATGACATAATCGATGTACCCGAAATATTTAACTAGATTATTCTTAAAGGGATGATCATTCCAGATGAAATTTGTTTCAAAATTATCCATGAACATATTTGCGTATGACGGGAAAAAAATTGTTCCCATTGTGGTTCCCTTCAACTGATAATAAAATTGGTCTTCAAATTCAAAATAATTATGAGATAGTATAAATTGAATTGAATTCACCCCCCCCCACCCATCACAGTACTAACTTCTTTGAGGTCACAGTTTCTTGTGCTCCACTGCTCTGTGCGTGTGCACTGCTCTGTGGCTTCCAGTCGTCTCACTCATGATGGTCACATAGGCAGACAGATTCACATTCCCTTCCCCCTGCTGTGGCGCAGTGCTAACTTGGAGAGCAGCTGCACAGTAGAGCAGCTGCCTTACACCTGGTAATGGAACAGTTTCTTAGTCAATTGTCACATTACTTTTAGTTTCTTGACAAGGGGGATTACATATAAAATGTATTGTAATCCCTAAATCATTCACCCAATTTGGATGTAAAACACTCAAATTAAAGGTGACCTTCTGCACTTTAAGCTTATTTTCATTATATGACTTCAACTCTAGTATTTTTTCTAACAGCTAAATTAACTACATATTTATCATTGTCCAAATACTTATCAATATAACTTTATTCTGGCACTCATGTTCTCTTTACTCCCTCTACTCCCTTCTTCATCACTCCATAATTTTCTTTTCCCATTCCTCCATTTTGTGCTGTCAGTACTCATCTCCATTCTCCATATTACCTCTTAATTTATATTAAAATCTCACTTATAAACTCTGTAACCTAAATTCTAAACTTAAAATCTGCAACCATGCAACATTTTGAATTTAGATATTTAAAAATGTGGTCCTAATTGAAGAAGATCAGTTTGATTTGATTGTAGTTACTCTTTTATTTAATACCTCTTCATTATGTTCTTGGTAGGTGCATACTTTTTAAAGTTTCCATTAAGTAAGTTCTTATACCCAAGGACTTTCATGGATTTTTTCATATTTTGCCATAAAAGTAAACTTTAACCTGTCTCTGGCCTAGCTTGTTCGATTAAATTAGAAACATGACCTTTAATGTGAATGTACCTTCTAGAATGCAATGACAGCTTTTTGTTTTTCACATAACACAATATGAAATGTTTTTAAGTCTATAAGATATTGAAGAGAAAGATAAAAACATGAGGCTACTTTTGCTTCTACTAAGACACACATCTTACCAAGTTCACTCAGCCATGTCTAGCAAGCTTTCACATCAGACAATGCTACCTCTCTTAACTGTTAATTGAAATTTGTCTATTAAAATATTTCATTGATATTGTTCAGTATCTGGAAATTACCAATAAATGTACAAAAAAAATAGAAAGAAAATATATATTTCTCCAACATTGGTGTGTCCGGTCCACGGCGTCATCCTTACTTGTGGGATATTCTCTTCCCCAACAGGAAATGGCAAAGAGTCCCAGCAAAGCTGGCCATATAGTACCTCCTAGGCTCCACCCACCCCAGTCATTCTCTTTGCCGTTGCACAGGCAACATCTCCACGGAGATGGTTAAGAGTTTTTTGGTGTTTTTTTTTTTTTAAATAGACTATAGCTGGGACTGTATAGGGGTTAAATTTCGTTATTTTAAGGGTTAAATCTCTGAAATTTGGTGTGCAATACTATTAATGCTTTAAGACACTGTGGTGAAATTTTGGTAATTTTTGAACAATTCCTTCATACTTTTTCACATTTTATTCATATTTATGCTGACAATTTGCATTTATAAACTTGGGGAACGTTTATTAAACGGCAGGCACTGTGTTAGACACCTTTTCCAGTCAGGGGGCCTTCCTAGTTGTAGACTGAGCCTCATTTTCGTGCCATTATTGCGCAGTTGTTTTTTGAGAGCAGGGCATGCAGATGCATGTGTGAGGATCTAAAAATTGCTGGAAAAGCTTCTAGAAGGCGTCAATTGGTATCGTATTCCCCTCTGGGCTTGGTTGGGTCTCAGCAAATCGGTTACACCATGGAAGTTACCTTTGAGACAGGACCTTCTTGTTCAGGGTCCATTCAACCATCCAAATCTGGTCTCCCTCCAGCTGACGGCTTGGAGATTGAACGCTTGATTCTATCAAAGCGTGGATTTTCAGATTCTGTGATAGATACTCTGGTTCAGGCTAGAAAACCGGTAACTAGAAAGATTTACCATAAAATGTGGAAAAGATATATCTGTTGGTGTGAATCCAAAAGATTCCCATGGAATAAGATAAAGATTCCTAAGATTCTCTCCTTTCTACAAGAAGGTTTGGAGAAAGGATTATCTGCAAGTTCTCTAAAGGGACAGATCTCTGCTTTATCTGTCTTACTACACAAAAGACTGGCAGCTGTGCCAGATGTTCAAGCATTTGTTCAGGCTCTGGTTAGGATCAAGCCTGTTTACAGACCTTTGACTCCTCCCTGGAGTCTAAATCTAGTTCTTTCAGTTCTTCAAGGGGTTCCGTTTGAACCTTTACATTCCATAGATATTAAGTTGTTATCTTGGAAAGTTTTGTTTTTGGTTGCTATTTCTTCTGCTAGAAGAGTTTCAGAGTTATCTGCTCTGCAGTGTTCTCCGCCCTATCTAGTGTTCCATGCAGATAAGGTGGTCTTAAGTACTAAGCCTGGTTTTCTTCCTAAGGTTGTTTCTAACAAAAATATTAACCAGGAGATAGTTGTACCTTCTTTATGTCCGAATCCAGTTTCAAAGAAGGAACGTTTGTTACACAATTTGGACGTAGTCCGTGCTCTAAAATTCTATTTAGAGGCTACAAAAGATTTCAGACAAACTTCTTCCTTGTTTGTTGTTTATTCTGGTAAAAGGAGAGGTCAGAAAGCGACTTCTACCTCTCTTTCCTTTTGGCTTAAAAGCATTATCCGATTGGCTTATGACAGACGGCAGCCTCCTGAAAGAATCACAGCTCACTCCACTAGGGCTGTGGCTTCCACATGGGCCTTCAAGAACGAGGCTTCTGTTGACCAGATATGTAAGGCAGCGACTTGGTCTTCACTGCACACTTTTGCCAAATTTTACAAATTTGATACTTTTGCTTCTTCGGAGGCTATTTTTGGGAGAAAGGTTTTGCAAGCTGTGGTGCCTTCCATTTAGGTAACCTGATTTGCTCCCTCCCTTCATCCGTGTCCTAAAGCTTTGGTATTGGTTCCCACAAGTAAGGATGACGCCGTGGACCGGACACACCAATGTTGGAGAAAACAGAATTTATGCTTACCTGATAAATTACTTTCTCCAACGGTGTGTATGGTCCACGGCCCGCCCTGGTTTTTTAATCAGGTCTGATGAATTATTTTCTCTAACTACAGTCACCACGGTACCATATGGTTTCTCCTATATATATTTCCTCCTGTCCGTCGGTCGAATGACTGGGGTGGGCGGAGCCTAGGAAGGACTATATGGCCAGCTTTGCTGGGACTCTTTGCCATTTCCTGTTGGGGAAGAGAATATCCCACAAGTAAGGATGACGCCGTGGACCGGACACACCGTTGGAGAAAGTAATTTATCAGGTAAGCATAAATTCTGTTATTTTTGCAGAGTTAATTATGCATTCAATGGTTTTAGATGACATGCCAAAAGCCAATGACATATAGCTTATTTAAAGAATTGAATCTTGTTCTAAAATACTATACTAATATTTTATCCTTTCACTTTTTGCTTTAGCCAGTTCAAGTAGCCAAATAACTTAAGGCTAGATTACGAGTTTTGCGTTATGAGGGGTGCGGTGCTAACTTGCACGTTATTGTCACCGCTCACTTACCTACAGCACTGGTATTACAGGTTTACAAAAACCCGGCGTTATCAGGCAAGAAGTGAGCGTAGAGCAAAATTGTGCTCCATACTGCACTCCAAAACCAGCGCTGCTTAAGGCAGCGGTTAGCTGGTTTTACGTGCTCGTGCACGATTTCCCCATAGACATCAATGGGGAGAGACAGCTGAAAAAAAGCCTAACACCTGCAAAAAAGCAGCGTAAAGCTCCGTAACGCAGCCCCATTGATTCCTATGGGGAAACTAATGGCTAGATTTAGAGTTTGGCGTTAGCCGTCAAAAGCAGCGTTAAGGGGTCCTAACGCTGCTTTTGACCGCCCGCTGGTATTTAGAGTCAGGCAGGAAAGGGTCTACCACTCACTTTCTTTCCACGACTCGAGGCTACCGCAGATCCCCTTATGTCAATTGCGTATCCTATCTTTTCTATGAGATTTGCCTAACGCTGGTATTTAGAGTCTTGGAAGAAGTGAGCAGTAGACCCTCTACCGACAAGACTCCAGCCGCAAAAAAAGTCAGTAGTTAAGAGTTTTGTGGGCTAACGCCGGAACATAAAGCTCTTAACTACTATGCTATAAAGTACACTAACACCCATAAACTACCTATGTACCCCTAAACAGAGGCCCCCCTCATCGCAAACCCTCTAATAAAATATTTTAACCCCTAAACCGCCGCACTCCCGCCTCGCAAACACTATAATAAATTGTATTAACCCCTAATCTGCCCTCCCTAACATCGCCGCCACCTACCTACAATTATTAACCCCTAATCTCCTGCCCGCAATGTCGCCGCTACTATAATAAATGTATTAACCCCTAAACTTAAGTCTAACCCTAACACCCCCTAACATAAATATAATTTAAATAAAACAAAATAATATTCCTATAATTAAATAAATTAATCCTATTTAAAACTAAATACTTACCTATCAAATAAACCCTAATATAGCTACAATATAAATAATTATTACATTGTAGCTATTTTAGGATTTATATTTATTTTACAGGCAACTTTGTATTTATTTTAACTAGGTACAATAGCTATTAAATAGTTATTAACTATTTAATAGCTACCTAGTTAAAATAATTACAAAATTACCTGTAAAATAAATCCTAACACTATCATTAAATTAATTAAATAAATTAACTACAATTAAATACAATTACATTTAATGAAATAAACTAATCTATAATAAAAAAAATAAAAAAACACTAAATTACAGAAAATAAAAAAAATATTACAAGAAGTTTAAACTAATTACACCTAATCTAAGCACCCTAATAAAATAATAGATTAGAGATTAATAAATATATTTCCTCTGATTTTCTTAAATTTTGTATTAGGTAATTAACCGTTACACACATTGTATAAATATCAGGCAGTCTTAGGTAATTTATTTACCATATAAACTATATAATTAATGTTAATATATGTTATATAATATAATGTTAATTAAATTTTTTTTTTTTAAATATCACTCCAAAATTGTCATAAGTACAATCTTCTCATTTATATTCACATAATAAGTTTATTCTATCATATAAACCCCCTTTTTTTTTCTTTACCTCAAACATTGGAAATTGATTTCAATAATAAATATCTGTTTCAGTTTCATATTGGGAAAATTCGTATCCCTTAAAATTAAAATCGTTGCGTTAAGGCCAAAAAGTTTGCGGTACAGCTGTACCTACAAGACTCGTAATAGCAGCTGTAATGAAAAAGCAGCGTTATAACCCATAACACTGCTTTTTTACTCATAACACAAAACTCGTAATCTCACGTTCGCATTGCATGGAAGCTTTGTGCTCATGAAAGCGCACTTCCATAGGCTCCAATGGGAGCCTCGTTCCAATGCTGTTAGATGCGGCAAAGAACGTAGCGCAGTGAAGGTGGTAAGTAGTGCAGTGTTGGGCAGCAAATGTAAAATATATATGTATATGAATATTTACATACGCCTAGATTTAGAGTTTTGGGGTGCGTTAGCTCTGCGTGTTTTTTTCCCCCGCACCTTTTAAACAACGCTGGTATTTAGAGTTCTCAGAAGGGCTGCGTTAGGCTCCAATAAGGGAGCGTAGAGCATATTTACCACCACTCTCAATACCAGCGTTGCTTACGGACGCGTCCAGCTTCAAAAACGTGCTCGTGCACGATTCCCCCATAGGAAACAATGGGGCCGTTTGAGCTGAAAAAAAACCTAACACCTGCAAAAAAGCAGCGTTCAGCTCCTAACGCAGTCCCATTGTTTCCTATGGGGAAACTGTTTCTAAGTCTGCACCTAACACCCTAACATGAACCCCGAGTCTAAACACCTCTAACCTTTCACTTATTAACCCTTAATCTGCCGCCCCCGCTATCGCTGACACCTGCATTATACTATGAACCCCTAATCTGCTGCTTCGTAGACCGCCGCAACCTACGTTATCCCTATGTACCCCTAATCTGCTGCCCCTAAAACCGCCGACCCCTTTATTATATTTAATAACCCCTAATCTGCCACCCCCAACCTACAATTATTAACCCCTAATCTGCCGACCGGACCTCGCCGCTACTCTAATAAATGTATTAACCCCTAAAGCTAAGTCTAACCCTAACACTAACAGCCCCCCTAAATTAAATATAATTTAAATCTAACGAAATAAAATAAATCTTATTAAATAAATTATTCCTATTTAAAGCTAAATACTTACCTGTAAAATAAACCCTAATATAGCTACAATATAAATAATAATTATATTGTAGCTATTTTAGGATTAATATTTATTTTACAGGCAACTTTTTATTTATTTTAACCAGGTACAATAGCTATTAAATAGTTAATAACTATTTAATAGTTACCTAGTTAAAATAATTACAAAATTACCTGTAAAATAAATCCTAACCTAAGTTACAATTAAACCTTACACTACACTATCAATAAATTTATTAAATAAACTATCTACAATTATCTACAATTAAATCAACTAATCTAAATTACAAAAAAAACAAACACTAAATTACAAAAAATTAAAAAAGATTACAAGAATTTTAAACTAATTACACCTACTCTAAGCCCCCTAAAAAAATAACAAAGCCCCCCAAAATAAAAAAATGCCCTACCCTATTCTAAATTAAAAATTTTACAGCTCTTTTACCTTACCAGCCCTTAAAAGGGCCTTTTGCGTGCCCCAAAGAAAACAGCTCTTTTGCCTGTAAAAAAACATACAATACCCCCCCAACATTACAACCCACCACCCACATACCCCTAATCTAACCCACCCAAACCTCCCTTAAAAAACCTAACACTAAGCCCCTGAAGATCTTCTTACATTATCTTCACCACGCCGGGTATCACCGATCCGTCCAGAAGAGGGTCCGAAGTCTTTATCCTATCCAGCAAGAAGAGGGCATATGGACCGGTAGACATCTACATCCAGGTGGCATCTTCTATCTTCTTCCATCCGGTGCGGAGCGGGACCATCTTGAAGCAGCCGACGCGGATCCATCCTCTTCTAACGACGTCCTAAGTTCGAATGAAGGTTCCTTTAAATGACGTCATCCAAGATGGCGTCCCTCGAATTCCAATTGGCTGATAGGATTCTATCAGCCAATCGGAATTAAGGTAGGAAAAATCTGATTGGCTGATTGAATCAGCCAATCAGATTCAAGTTCAATCGGATTGGCTTATCAATCAGCCAATCAGATTGATCGGAACAGCCAATAGAATGCAAGCTCAATCTGATTGGCTGATTCAATCAGCCAATCAGATTTCTCCTACCTTAATTCCGAAGATGTCCTTAATTGTTGAAGATGTCTACCGGTCCGGATGCCCTCTTCTTGCTGGATAGGATGAAGACTTCGGACCCTCTTCTGGACCTCTTCTTGCCGGATAGGATAAAGACTTCGGACCCTCTTCTGGACGGAGGTAAGGTAAAGGTAAAGGTAAAGAGCTGTAAAATTTTTATTTTAGAATAGGGTAGGGCATTTTTTTTATTTTGGGGGGCTTTGTTATTTTTTTAGGGGGCTTAGAGTAGGTGTAATTAGTTTTAAATTCTTGTAATCTTTTTTTATTTTTTGTAATTTAGTGTTTTGTTTTTTTGTAATTTAGTTTAGTTGATTTAATTGTAGATAATTGTAGATAGTTTATTTAATTAATTTATTGATAGTGTAGTGTTAGGTTTAATTGTAACTTAGGTTAGAATTTATTTTACAGGTAATTTTGTAATTATTTTAACTAGGTAACTATTAAATAGTTATTAACTATTTAATAGCTATTGTACCTAGTTAAAATAAATACAAAGTTGACTGTAAAATAAATATTAATCCTAAAATAGCTACAATATAATTATTAGTTATATTGTAGCTATATTAGGGTTTATTTTACAGGTAAGTATTTAGCTTTAAATAGGATTAATTTATTTAATAAGAGTTAATTTATTTTGTTAGATAAAAATTATATTTAACTTAGGGGGGTATTAGGGTTAGGGTTAGACTTAGCTTTAGGGGTTAATACATTTATTAGAGTAGCGGCGAGGTCCGGTCGGCAGATTAGGGGTTAATACTATTTATTATAGGGTTTTTGAGGCGGGAGTGAGGCGGATTAGAGGTTAATACATTTATTATAGTAGCGGTGAGGTCCGGTCGGCAGATTAGGGGTTAATAAGTGTAGGTAGGTAGCGACAATGTTGGGGGGGCAGATTAGGGGGTAATAAATATTATGTAGGGGTCGGTGATGTTAGGGGCAGCAGATTAGGGGTACATAGGGATAATGTAGGTTGCGGTGGTATGTGGTTGGCAGATTAGGGGTTAAAAAAATTTAATAGAGTGGCGGCGATGTGGGGGGGGCCTCGGTTTAGGAGTACATAGGTAGTTTATGGGTGTTAGTGTACTTTAGAGAACAGTAGTTAAGAGCTTTATGAACCGGCGTTAGCCCAGAAAGCTCTTAACTCCTGGCTTTTTTTCTGAGGCTGGAGTCTTGTCATTAGATTTCTAACGCTCACTTCAGCCAAGACTCTAAATACCAGCGTTAGAAAGATCCCATTGAAAAGATAGGATACGCAGATGACGTAAGGGGATCTGCGGTATGGAAAAGTTGCGGCTGGAAAGTGAGCGTTAGACCCTTTCCTGACTGACTCTAAATACCAACGGTAGGACAAAACCAGCGTTAGGACCCCCTAACGCTGGTTTTGATGGCTAACGCAGAACTCTAAATCTAGGCAATATAGTTTTATGTGTTTTTATATGTGTATATACACATATAAACACATAAATATATATGTATATAAGGAAATACATATATATAGTAACAGTATAATCACAGTCCCTGTTGACCGCACTTTAATCCCTTATTACTGATTTGTGGATTTATTTTAATAAAGAAAAAAATAAAAGATGCTAATATTTTTTTTTAAAGAAATTAACTGTACACTTTTTACACTGTACGCTTTTTACAGATATGATGCATCACTTTCTGGTTATCAGCAGGCCCATTTATCAAGCTCCGTACGGAGCTTGAAGGGCCGTGTTTCTGTCGAGTCTTTAGACTCGCCAGAAACACAACTTATGAAGCAGCGGTCTAAAGACCGCTGCTCCATAACCCTGTCCGCCTGCTCTGAGCAGGCGGACAGGAATCGCCGGAAATCAACCAGATCGAGTACGATCGGGTTGATTGACACCTCCTTGCTGGCTTGGCCGCAAGTCTGCAGGGGGCGGCATTGCACAAGCAGCTCTTGTGAGCTGCTGGTGCAATATTAAATGTGGAGATCGTATTGCTCTCCGCATTTAGCGAGGTCTTGCGGACCTGATCCGCAGTGTCGGATCAGGTCCGCAAGCCCTTTGATAAATTGGGGCCTTAGTATATGGGTTACAAATAAAATGCACAAGTGTATGATGCATTTGCAGTTAAAAAAATATGGCCAGCTGCTGCTCTTGGAAAATTAGTAGCGTTTACTGAAAGCACATGTACTACACCAGATTGTAAGGCATAATGGTACATCTGCTTCTTCCTCAGACATTGCACTACCGATAATACCACATATGACGACATATAAATAAGTTGATTACCAGGGAAAAACAATATAGAATAAGGATTTTTTTAGCACTGTTTATACACAGTCCACAAACCATTTACATCAAGATCTTGCACAACTGTACATGGTGGATCTGCCAGAAGCAGGATGACAGTAGCTACAATTTCCTGAACTGAGGCTTATACCGAGTGTTTGCGTAGTTACTTTATGGACAGTAAGGTCACATGGGCAAATAGTTTTCAATGACAAGAAATACTTGTTTCTGCCTACCACTATAAACTATAAAACATTTGTCAGATGCAAAACATAAGTTATTATTACACAAGTTCTCGAATTATACAGAATTTAGCTCCAGAAATTGGTGGGATAGAATATTATTTTGCCATCAGATGTGCTGTTTATTGACCAGAATAATGACTTGCGAGTGAAGCGTGTGTCAGAAGAAGCTTGCGTATTACAAGTTGAAGGTAAACGCAATCGCTTGAGCGCAATTAAACTTAACTTGTGTCAGTTACACTGGAGTAAAAAAACACACATTAAAACTATGAAACTTGTAAACAAATTAAATACTATCATCTGACGTATGCTTACCATGATGTTTTTGGTGTTAAACATGCTAATTATAAAATTATTATGCGATTTTAAACAAGTTTCTAATTTACTTCTATTATCACAATTTCTCTTGGTATCTTTTGTTGAAAAGCAGGGACGTATGCTAAGGAGCCGTCCCAATTCTGGAGCACTATATGGCAGCAGTTTAGCAAGCATGTTATCCATGCTTGCTATTTCCTGCCTTGTAGTGCTCCAGGTGCCTACCTAGGTATCTCTGAAACACAGAATATGATGGTAACAAAGCAAATTTGAATATAGAAGTAAATTGGAAACTTTTTAAAAATGGTCTGCTTGGTCTGAAATTCCTGTATGTTCTTCACATAAAAATTTAAAGTACCCCTAACTCACTTCGGGGTTTAGTTCACTTGATCTAGCATAGTGTTGGGTAAGCGCACAATCGATAACAGGTTTATTTTCACCATATCTATGGGGAGGAGTTAGCGTGATCACAATATCCGATGTCCTGAAATGTTTTGTTGTTGTGTTAACTTTTTACTTTCAACTTGTAATACATGTGCTAATGCGGCCACAATCATTTTTTACTTTGAGCACAGTTAACGTGTTAGCAGGGGGGAAATTAGCTTGTCATGTGTATGTGGTTCCCCCAATTTTTGCATTCTTTCAGAGGCTCTTTTAAAAATAGTTTCTTCAATTATTCAGATTTGCTTCTGGGAATAAATTACTTAGACCACATTTTACATTTCTATTATTACATTATATCTCCAGAACTTTTCAGTTGCCCACAATAGGCACTGAATCATACAATTAAGTCAACAGATTCCTGATTAAAATAACCATTATTCATTATTTACTGTAGATACAGACTGAGGACATTAAATTAATGCTGCAATATTTGGAAATGTTCATTAGATATAATAAATGACACAAAAATGATCTGATTTGAGCACTTACAATGCAAGTTTATACCTAAAAACATGAGCACTAAAATAGTACCAACAGGACAATGCTGCCCAAAGGTAGAAAAAATATATAAACAAACAAAAGAAAAATCAGTTAGTAAAAAGGGAGCTGAAGGACTACCTTATCAAGCTTAGGTGTAAAAAAATACATAAACTACCAGAGTGTGGGAGGAAAATCAAATACCTCTGAATATATTTATTAATGTGCAATATAATCTATACAATAGGTAACAATGAATAACCATAAAAACAGTCCAGTTCCATAAACAATCATATATCAATATTTAACTCCTTAGAATTTGCTAATATTTGCTGGTAATCCAAGGATGCCATTAAGCAAAAATATTTTCCCGCACTGTAAAAGTTCCACTGCAGAATTATTTAAGAGTTAAAAAAGAGGAAAATGACAATCCTTTTACATTGTTGCAACAGATATACTTGGTATAATTTATGAAATCCATATAGTGTGTTGTTACTTCACAAATAGTTGTCCTGGTAGTATGGAGGGCAGGAGCTACTCTTGGTTAGGCAATACACAACCTCTCACATATTCTAGGTAAGGATCAGTGCAGTATATATAGACATTGGTTGATAGTAGAAAATCAGAAACCCCAAATACAACACACCGATGCCTGGATATGTAGGGTTAACAACATGACCGCTACATCTGTAAGGTTTCTGAATGTCCCACACATACAACTTAAAGGGACAGACTAGTCAAAATGAAACTGCCATGATTCAGATAGGGCATGCAATTTTAAACAACTTTCCAATTTATTTTTATCATCAAATTTGCTTTGTTGTCTTGGTATTCTTTGTTGAAAGCTAAACCAAGGTAGGCTCATATGCTAATTTCGAAGCCCTTGAAGGCCACCACTTATCTCAGCACATTTTGACAGTTTTCCACAAATGACGCTACATCATCGCTACATCATCTATGCTATATAGATAACATTATGTTCACTCCCGTGAAGTTACTTATGAGTCAGCACTGATTGGTTAAAATGCAAGATTTTCAAAATAACTGAAATAAGGGGGCAGTTTGCAGAGGCTTAGCTACAAGGTAATCACAGAGGTAAAAAGTATATTACTATAACTGTGTTGGTTATGCAAAACTGGGGCATGGGTAATAAAGGGATTATCTATCTTTTAAAACAATACAATTCTGGAGTAGACTGTAACTTCAGCTGCTCTTACCTTTCTGTGTCTCCCAAGAGTCTTCTTACGAGGGGGTGCCTGTAGCTCTAAGCAACCCTTACATCTTTCTTAGGCTTAAAGAAATGACTAGACTTTAAATATCAGTTGAGGCTCAGCTGATTTCCCAGGACACAATAAAAGTTCCAGCCATATATATGGGGAAAAATAATATAATTATTCCTCTTCCATTCCTTTTCATTCTCTTCATTTGAACAAAAAATGTTGTAAATATGGTAACTATAAATAAAATGCCTAAAGTTAATGTTTTCTTCCCCATACTTGAATAAATGATAAAATAACATATTTTTGAACAGCTATTTATGGATCACAAGAAAATTGTTGACATTATGATATCCCATAAACTAACATAGAACCGCGTCGCAAGTTGGTATCACACATTCAGCACAAGGACTTATGCGCAGCAAACCTTACGCTGAAAATGTGAGCACCATAACTCCCTGAAAATAATAACACCTAACGCATGCACAATATCTCTCTACCTGTCAACCCCCAACCCCCGCCGCAATAACTAATAAAGTATATTAACCCCTAATCCGCCAACCCCCACATCGCAAAACAGCTAATTAACCTATTGACCCCTAATCCGCCAACACCCCACAACGCTATATACCTAATAGTGATTAACCCCTAAACCGCCATCACCCCACAATGCAAAATACCTATTAAAACTATTAACCCCTAAACTGCCATCCCCCACCAACAAAATAAACTTAATTAACCTATTAACTCCTAATCCGCCAACCCCCCACAATGCAAATAACTAAATTACTAAGCCCCCTAACCTAACACCCTCTAAATTAACCCCAATTACATTAAATAAAAAAATACTAATTTACAATTTAAATAAAAAAACTAACATTACTTTAAAAATAGAAAATACTGGAAGTGGCTAAGAGGCAGCCATGATCAGTCACATCTCATGAAGCTCCTGGGGCTATTCCACTAATATATAATTTGCCTTGGGATGCAGCTTTAATCTTACCCTACACTTATAACATCCCACTACTACTCATCTGGTAGAACAGCAATTTACTGAGATTTATGCACAAGATCCCTCAGGAGCTGAAATAGCCAGCTACGAACTTAGGCCGTCACCACTTACTGGAGCCTACAACACCCTTTATCGGTTGCCCAAGCTACACAACCGCTCCACTGAGATCCGAGATTGTGATATACTAATATTCTCTACTGGTGGAGCATGGCTCTAAAAGGGTTATAGTACCTGGAACACCACTCGGAATAACTAGTCGAATTGGGAGACGGCCTAGAATTTTTTACTTTTTTCCTTCTCTACCCCCCCCCTCGGCTCTCTGGGTATTGCAGGCCTATTTGATTACCAACCTCATATAGCAGGATGGAGGAGTTCAGCTCCACTATATTAGCCCTTCTACGAGACCTTGATAGTAAGATGGATACAGGGTTTGATGATCTTAGAGCTTCCATCAAAGGGGCTTACATGGAAGATGGCACCCGACAACCCCTACCATCTAAGCATGACACTACTGCACCATCAGAGACCCACCTCACTATAACATGGTCCTTGAACGATAGACATGAAGAGCCTAGACGGATCCCGGGACCAGTTGAGGAAGAAAGTTCAGGGGGAAGTCCAGAAGTACATCATCCACCTTCCTCACACCCTGCATTTATAACAGTGCAGAAAAACTGGAGATTGAGCCTGGCCCTGTTATCTGACCTCGAGCGGTCCCCAACTATGATACGTATTTTGAGTCCCCAGCTACCCGCTCCAACTACAGACGGAGATCAGGAACTTATCTTCTCACCCTTGGTGCCCTGTTCGAAGATACGACCGGCACCTGGACGGGACATTGGGGACTTTTTCACATCGCCTTGGTGAGGTCATGTCAGTGGGTAGCAATCTCGACAGCTGCTCTTACAAGATGGCTCGCTACAAGGGACTACCAAGATCTCTCTTTAGTTTTAGACAAAAACTTCAATAAAGAACGAGACGTATTTCACAGCAGGTCTAAACTAAACTAAACAGAGCTGGAATAGGCTAGATACAGAGATACTCCTAGGGTGCATATTATGTCTGCACTTACGTGTGAACTTGGTGAAGATCTTGTTAGTGTATATATATTTTTAGCATGCAGCCAATAACCAGATTCTCAGTGTCTCATATGCAACATTAATGTTATATATCTTTGTATTATACTGTATTTTTACTAGTATCATGATACAGATTTATTGTGTTATAACTATGTAGTGGACACATACAGTCCTCCAACACATATCTTAGATATAAAATTCCCTTCTTATAACCACCTAATGGGAACTACACGCAACACATGCTTCGGGATGTAATGATTGGGGACACTGATGTGAATTAGATTAACTATCTTACCTACTCTGAACTAGCTGTTGGCTTTAACCACAGTTACATTGTAACTCAGACCCAGTGGGCAGTTTACTTGCATGACCTTTTATCCTCATCTCTCCCATGACCTCTCATAAGGAATGACTCACAATGCCATCCGCAATCTCTCCTTACCACTTAAGGTATATTACCTAATAGGCATTATTGCTGTTGTTTATTAAAAGGTTCACACTATTGGTTAAAGTCAATCACTCACCTACTTTAGGATTTTAGACACCCACTAGCTGTTACTATTTAGAAGTGGATTTCTTTTACTTCATATTATATATTGCCGCCCCATATACATCAGTATGCTCAGGAACGATATAGGTTTCTAATTTGTCTGTCTCCTATAGTACACATAAGATATGTTTATGGTTTACAATTGATCTGTATGGGGATATAGTATACATTTATGATACCTTTTTTCTCTCTCGGAAAGAAGCTTGCAACTCTGATAGGTTCCTTATATAACTTCACTCTCCACAGCTCACCCTACTGCTAATTACCAGTGCAGCCATTAAGATCCAATGATAATTTATCTTTGATGTACATGTTCATAGCTAACCCTATTACTTTTTGTCCCCACCCAAAGTTAATATGTACTAACATTTACTCTAGTCTGCCCTGAGTGGGTGGCTGACGGAGTCACCTATAACACTCAGTAGAATTGTTTTTTATTAGCAACCTCCAGTTGTTTTTCAAATTACAGATTTCACCATACTCCTCAGATTTAAGACCCTCCATCTTTAAGGCATATGATATTTTATGTAACTCTCTATCTTATTGGTTACCTCCTTATAATTACCCATCACCTATATAATAGTCATTGTTCTGTTTAAAATTGTACCTTCTGTTTTGGACCCTCAATGGACAACAATTCATTCTGCTTCTAATATTGAGTAATGTGTTACTAGATTATATAGGCATAGGCCCCCTCCCTACCCTCACATAGAGCAGCTTTTGACTGCTGATCTCCCCCCCCCCCCCACATTTCAATTTCTTTGTCCAAAAGTGGCCATTCCAAAAGACAATTTCCTCCCCTAGATTATATTAGCCTTCATGGGTCCTAGAGGGACCCCTCATGTCAAAAGAGGAAGCAACTATAGAAAATACTAAAAAGCAGAGGTTCAAATTACTTATACATAACAACTTATTGTGATACGCTACTCTTATTGTATGCTACTTGTAATCTTTATTTTCTTGTTATTATATGTGTTTTGTGATGTTTCATTCATGCTGTATAATGTGCACAACCTCAATAAAAAACTTGTTTTAAAAAAATAAAAACAAAATACTAAGATTAAATTAATTTAAAATTACAAAAAATAAAAAAGTCTAACATTACAGAAAAAAACATAATTTATGTAAGAACTTACCTGATAAATTCATTTCTTTCATATTAGCAAGAGTCCATGAGCTAGTGACGTATGGGATATACATTCCTACCAGGAGGGGCAAAGTTTCCCAAACCTTAAAATGCCTATAAATACACCCCTCACCACACCCACAAATCAGTTTAACGAATAGCCAAGAAGTGGGGTGATAAGAAAAAAGTGCGAAAGCATATAAAATAAGGAATTGGAATAATTGTGCTTTATACAAAAAAATCATAACCACCACAAAAAAGGGTGGGCCTCATGGACTCTTGCTAATATGAAAGAAATGAATTTATCAGGTAAGTTCTTACATAAATTATGTTTTCTTTCATCTAATTAGCAAGAGTCCATGAGCTAGTGACGTATGGGATAATGACTACCCAAGATGTGGATCTTTCCACGCAAGAGTCACTAGAGAGGGAGGGATAAAATAAAGACAGCCAATTCCTGCTGAAAATAATCCACACCCAAAATAAAGTTAATGAAAACATAAGCAGAAGATTCAAACTGAAACCGCTGCCTGAAGTACTTTTCTACCAAAAACTGCTTCAGAAGAAGAAAACACATCAAAATGGTAGAATTTAGTAAAAGTATGCAAAGAGGACCAAGTTGCTGCTTTGCAAATCTGATCAACCGAAGCTTCATTCCTAAACGCCCAGGAAGTAGAAACTGACCTAGTAGAATGAGTTGTAATCCTTTGAGGCGGAGTTTTACCCGACTCGACGTAGGCATGATGAATTAAAGATTTCAACCAAGATGCCAAAGAAATAGCAGAAGCTTTCTGGCTTTTTCTAGAACCAGAAAAGATGAAAAATAGACTAGAAGTCTTTCGGAAAGACTTAGTAGCTTCAACATAATATAACAAAGCTCTAACAACATCCAAAGAATGCAATGATTTCTCCTTAGAATTCTTAGGATTAGGACATAATGAAGGAACCACAATTTCTCTACTAATGTTGTTAGAATACACAACCTTAGGAAAAAATTCAAAAGAAGTTCGCAACACCGCCTTATCCTGATGAAAAATCAGAAAAGGAGACTCACAAGAAAGAGCAGATAATTCAGAGACTCTTCTTGCAGAAGAGATGGCCAAAAGAAACAAAACTTTCCAAGAAAGAAGTTTAATGTCCAAATGAATGCATGGGTTCAAAAGGAGGAGCTAGAAGAGCCCCCAGAACCAAATTCAAACTCCAAGGAGGAGAAATTGACTGAATGACAGGTTTTATACGAACCAAGTCTTGTACAAAACAATGAATATCAGGAAGATTAGCAATCTTTCTGTGAAAAAGAACAGAAAGGGCAGAGATTTATCCTGTCAAGGAACTTGCGGACAAACCTTTATCTAAACCATCCTGAAGAAACTGTAAAAAAATTCTCGGAATTCTAAAAGAATGCCAGGAAAAATGATGAGAAGACACTAAGAAATATGTCTTCCAGACGCTATAATATATCTCTCTAGATACAGATTTACGAGCCTGTAACATAGTATTGATCACAGAGTCAGAGAAACCTCTTTGACCAAAAATCAAGCGTTCAATCTCCATACCCTTAAATTTAAAGATTTGAGATCCTGATGGAAAAAAGGACCTTACGACAGAAGGTCTGGTCTTAACGGAAGAGCCCACGGTTGGCAAAAGGCCATCCGAAAAAGAATCCGTCCATGCTGGAACTACCAGCAGAAAAAACGAGCATTCCTTCAGAATCTTGGAGATTACTCTTGGAAGAAGAACTAGAGGCGGAGAGATATAGGCAGGATGATACTTCCAAGGAAGTGATAATGCATTCACTGCCTCCGCCTGAGGATCCCGGGGTCTGAACAGATACCTGGGAAGTTTCTTGTTTAGATGAGAAACCATCAGATCTATTTCTGGAAGTTCCCACATTTGAACAATCTGAAGAAATACCTCTGGGTGAAGAGACCATTCGCCCGGATACAACGTTTGACGACTGAGATAATCCGCTTCCTAATTGTCTATACCTGGGAAATGAACCGCAGAGATTAGACAGGAGCTGGATTCCGCCCAAACCAGAATTCGAGATACTTCTTTCATAGCCAGAGGACTGTGAGTCCCTCCTTGATGATTGATGTATGCCACAGTTGTGACATTGTTTGTCTGAAAACAAATGAACGACTCTCTCTTCAGAAGAGGCCAAGACTGAAGAGCTCTGAAAATTGCAAAATATTGATCGGTAATCTCACCTCCTGAGATTCCCAAACCCCTTGTGCCGTCAGAGACCCCCACACAGCTCCCCAACCTGTAAGACTTGCATCTGTTGAAATTACAGTCCAGGTCGGAAGAACAAAAGAAGCCCCCTGAACTAAACGATGGTGATCTGTCCACCACGTCAGAGAGTGTCGTACAATCGGTTTTAAAGATATTAATTGAGATATCTTTGTGTAATCCCTGCACCATTGGTTCAGCATACAGAGCTGAAGAGGTCGCATGTGAAAATGAGCAAAGGAGATCGCGTCCGATGCAGCAGTCATAAGACCTAAAATTTCCATGCATAAGGCTACCAAAGGGAATGATTGTGACTGAAGGTTTTGACAAGCTGATATCAATGTTAGACTTCTCTTGTCTGACAAAGACAGAGTCATAGACACTGAATCTACCTGGAAACCTAAAAAGGTTACCCTTGTCTGAGGAATCAATGAACTTTTTGGTAAATTGATCCTCCAACTATGATCTTGAAGAAACAACACAAGTCGATTCGTATGAGATTCTGTTAAATGTGAAGACTGAGCAAGTACCAAGATATCGTCCAAATAAGGAAATACCAATACCCTGTTCTCTGAATACAGACAGAAGGGCACCGAGAACCTTTGTAAAAATTCTTGGAGCTGATGCTAAGCCAAACGGTAGAGCCACAAAACTGGTAATGCTTGTCTAAAAAAGAGAATCTCAGAAACTAAAAGTGATCTGGATGAATCGGAATATGCAGATATGCATCCTGTAAATCTATTGTAGACATATAATGCCCTTGCTGAACAAAAGGCAGGATAGTCCTTACAGCTACCATCTTGAATGTTGGTATCCTTACATAACGATTCAATATTGATAGATCCGGAACTGGTCTGAAGGAATTGACCTTCTTTGGTACAATGAAGAGATAGAATAAAACCCCAGCCCCTGTTCCAGAACTGGAACTGGCATAATTACTCCAGCCAACTCTAGATCTGAAACACATTTCAGAAATGCTTGAGCCTTTGCTGGGTTTACTGGGACACAGGAAAGAAAAAAAAATCTCTTTACAGGAGGCCTTAACTTGAAGCCAATTCTGTACCCTTCTGAAACAATGTTCTGAAACCAGAGATTGTGAATGGAATTGATCCAAATTTCTTGAAAAGAGCGTAAACTGCTCCATACCAGCTGAGCTGGAATGAGGGCCGCACCTTCATGGGGACTTAGGAGCTGGCTTTGGGTTTCTATAAGGCTTGGATATATTCCAAAGTGAAGAAGGTTTCCAAACTGATACCGCTCCTGAGGATGAAGGATCAGGCTTTTGTTCCTTGTTGTGATGAAAAGGAACGAAAAACAATTATTAGACCTAAATTTACCTCAGATTTTTTATCCTGTGGTAAAAAAGTTCCCTTCCTTCCAGTAACAGTTGAGATAAAAGAATCCAACTGAGAACCGAATAATTTATTACCCTGGAAAGAAAGGGATAGCAAAGTTGACTTAGAAGACATATCAGCATTCCAAGTTTTAAGCCATAAAGCTCTTCTAGCTAAAATAGTTAGAGACATATACCTGACATCAATTCTAATGATATCAAAGATGGCATCACAAATAAAATAATTAGCATGTTATAGAATAATAATGCTATGAGAATTATGATCTGTTACTTGTTGCGCTAAAGCTTCTAACCAAAAAGTTGAAGCTGCAGCAACATCCGCTAAAAATATAGCAGGAGTAGAGACAGCCCCATTAACCTTAGGGATTTTGTCCCAAACTCTAATCTGTGAGATGGCACAGGATATAATTGCTTAAAACGTTTTAAAAGGAGTAAATGAATTACCCAAATTATTCCATTCCCTGGAAATTACTTCAGAAATAGCATCAGGGACAGGAAACACTTCTGGAATAACTACAAGAGATTTAAAAACCTTATTTAAACGTTTAGTTTTAGTATCAAGAGGACCAGAATCCTCTATTTCTAATGCAATTAATACTTCTTTTTAAATAAAGAACGAATAAATTCCATCTTGAACAAATACAAAGATTTATCAGCATCAACCTCTGAGACAGAAACCTCTGAACCAGAAGAACCATTATCAGTATCAGAATGATGATGTTCATTTAAAAATTCATCTGAAAAAAGAGAAGTTTTAAAAGATTTTTATGTATACTAGAAGGAGAAATAACAGACATAGCCTTCTTAATGGATTTAGAAACAAAATCTCTTATGTTATCAGGAACACTCTGAGTATTAGATGTTGACGGAACAGCAACAGGTAATGTAACAGTACTAAAGGAAATTTTATCTGCATTAACAAGTTTGTCATAACATTTAATACAAACAACAGCTGAAGGAACAGATACCAAAAGTGATACACTTAGCTTTGGTAGCTCCAGCACCGGGCAGCGATTTTCATGAAGTATCTTCTGACTCAGTTGCAACGTGGAACATCTTGCAATATGTAATAGAAAAAACAACATATAAAGCAAAATTGATCAAATTCCTTAAATGACAGTTTCAGGAATGGGAAAAAAATGCCAGTGAACAAGCTTCTAGCAACCAGAAGCAATAAATAATGAGACTTAAATAATGTGGAGACAAAAGTGACGCCCATATTTTTTTAGCGCCAAATAAGACGCCCACATTATTTGGCGCCTAAATCCTTTTGGCGCCAAAAATGACGCCACATCCGGAACGCCGACACTTTTGACGCAAAAGAACGTCAAAAATGACGCAACTTCCGGCGACACGTATGACGCCGGAAACAGAAAAAAATTTTGCGCCAAAAAAGTCCGCGCCAAGAATGACGCAATAAAATGAAGCATTTTCAGCCCCCGCGAGCCTAACAGCCCACAGGGAAAAAGTCAAATTTTTTAAGGTAAGAAAAAATGATTGATTCAAATGCATTATCCCAAATATGAAACTGACTGTCTGAAAATAAGGAATGTTGAACATCCTGAGTCAAGGCAAATAAATGTTTGAATACATATATTTAGAACTTTATATAAAAGTGCCCAACCATAGCTTAGAGTGTCACAGAAAATAAGACTTACTTACCCCAGGACACTCATCTACATGTTTGTAGAAAGCCAAACCAGTACTGAAACGAAAATCAGTAGAGGTAATGGTATATATAAGAGTATATCGTCGATCTGAAAAGGGAGGTAAGAGATGAATCTCTACGACCGATAACAGAGAACCTATGAAATAGACCCCGTAGACGGAGATCATTGCATTCAAATAGGCAATACTCTCCTCACATCCCTCTGACATTCACTGCACGCTGAGAGGAAAACCGGGCTCCAACCTGCTGCGGAGCGCATATCAACGTAGAATCTAGCACAAACTTACTTCACCACCTCCATAGGAGGCAAAGTTTGTAAAACTGATTTGTGGGTGTGGTGAGGGGTGTATTTATAGGCATTTTAAGGTTTGGGAACTTTGCCCCTCCTGGTAGGAATGTATATCCCATACGTCACTAGCTCATGGACTCTTGCTAATTACATGAAAGAAAATTAAACCAAATTATCAAAAATAAAAAAAAACTAATCTAATCTTAAAGACCATTAAACAGAGTAGATTTGCATAATCAACAAATGCAAGATAACAAGACAATACAATAGCATTTACTCTGAATTTCAAATGAGTAGTAGATTTTTTTCTAATGAATTTCAAAGTTATGTATATTTTCACTCCCCCTGTACCATGTAATAGCAATCAGCCAATTACAAATGCATATACGTATAGTCTGTAAATTCTTGCACATTCTCAGTAGGAGCTGGTGACTCAAAAAGTGTAAATATAAAAGACTGTGCACCTTTTTTTTTAATGAAAGCAAATTGGAAAGTTTTTTTTTTTTTAAATTACATGCTGTATCTGAATCATGAACATTTAATTTGACCTGAGTGTCCCTTTAACTACCAATATCCCTTAAAATGGCCTTTTGTAGGGCATTGTCCTAAGTCAAACCGCTCTTTTACCTCTAAAAAATACTAAGTCCCCCCTAACAGTAAACCCCCCCACCCACCAAACCCCCCACAATAAAAACCTAACACTAAAAAAAACTAAACTACCCGTTGCCCCAAAAGGGGTATTTGTATGGGCATTGCCCTTAAAAGGGCATTCAGCTCTTTTACTGCCAATGAAATCCCCAATCTAAAAATTAAAAAAAAACAAAAAATAAAAAAATAAGCCTAAATCTAACCCCCAAATAGGTACTCATGGTTCCTGAAGTCTGGCGGCGAAGTCTTCTTCCAGGTGCCGAAGTCTTCTTCCAAGCGACCGACATCTTCTTCCAAGCGGGGACCTCTTCTTTCTTCATCCAGGAAGAAGCCGGCACAGAGCTGAGATGACCGTGGACCAGAACCAGCGACCACGGAGCAATGAAGCTTGGAGGATCCTCTTTGTACGATCACCGCCGTACACTGACTATTGAATGCAACCTGTTTAAATATGGGGTACCTTGCATTCCTATTGGCTGAAAAAATTTAAATCAGCCAATAGGATGAGAGCTACTCAAATCCTATTGGCTGATTTGAATTAGCCAATAGGATTTCAGTAGCTCAAACCCTTTTGGGTAATTCAAATCAGCCAATAGGATTTGAATAGCTCTCATCCTATTGGCTGATTTCAATTTTTTCAGCCAATACGAATGCAAGGCATGCCATATTTAAACGTGTTCCTTCCATTCAATAGTCAGTGTACGGCAACGATCGAACGAAGAGGATCCTCCACGCTCCATGGCTGCGCGCCGGCTTGGTCCTGGATAAAGAAAGAAGAGGTCCCCGCTTGGAAGAAGATGTCGGCTGCTTGGAAGAAGACTTCAGGAACTGTGAGTACCTATTTGGGGGTTAGATTTAGGCTTATTTTTATTTATTTTTTATTTATTGTTAGATTAGGGATTTCATGGGCTTTTTTAAAAGAGCTAAATGCACTTTTAAGGGCAGTAAAAGAGCTGAAAGCCTTTTTAAGGGCAGTAAAAAAGCTGAATGCCCTTTTAAGGGCAATGCCCATACAAATGCCCCTTTAGGGGCAATGGGTAGTTTAGGTTTTTTAATGTTAAGTTTTTTATTGTGGGGGTTTTTACTGTTAGGGGGGACTTAGTATTTTTTAGAGATAAAAGAGCTGTTTAACTTAGGGCAATGCCCTACAAAAAGCCTTTTTAAGGGCTATTGGTAGTTTAGATTAGTTTAGGGGGTGTTTTTATTTTGGGGGGCTTTTTATTTTCATAGGGATTAGGTTTAATTTTTTTATTTTGGATAATTTCTGGATATCGCTAGTTTATCCGATTTGCGGCAGTTTATGAACTGCGGACGGGGTTTATGTGATTTTCCTGATGTGCGAGGGGAAATTACGAGTTTTACGTGGGTTTCAGCAGCTACTCTAAGGCTTGCGCCACATGTGTAATCTTGCCCTGTATTTTTGATAGCAGTTATGTAGGAATACAAATTTAATTTGCTAAAATTTATATTTGTATTGTTTGCTTTGATAAATTAGTTTCACAATGCAGCTCTAAACAGGGTGTTCCTTGAACATTCTAAAAAGGGTCAGTCTACTTGAAAATGTTTATTGTTAAAAAGATAGATAATCCCTTTATTACCCTTTCCCCAGTTTTGCATAACCAACACAGTTATATTAATATACTTGTTACTTCTGTGATTAAATCCCCAATGACTTCCGGGCTTCACATTCAGACAGGAAGGAGCAAGCAGCCAGGGTAACGTTAAAAATAAAAAGCCATTCTTTATTGTAGACACTTAAAAACAAGTAGAGCCTCAGCTCTGTATTAGCAATCTGGGGTCTCTAACGGCAACTGCAGACATTTTTCGTGTGGCTCCTCCACACGTGATCACTGCTGACTTTTGTCATTACTGAGACCTACTTTTACAGCCTAAAACATTTTACAATTATTCAATTAATTAAAAACAATTATTAACCCTTTCATGCCTTTGTACAAATATATATACACCTAGAGGAGCAAATATACACATAGGGATAAATGTACTTTATATCTTTCCTATCATTTCAAGCTGATTTTGTAAGGATAATGCCTATTCCTGCATAAGGGCAATTACATTACTTTGCCACATTATTTGGCTACCTTCTAATGTATACTTCTGTGATTACCTTATATCTTAGCCTCTGCAGACTGCCCCTTTTCTCAGTTCTTTTGACAGACTCGCATTTTATCCAATCAGTGCCTACTCCACAGGAGTGAACACAATGTAATCTATATGACACATGAACTAGCACTGTCTCTAACTGTGAAATACTGTCAAAATGCACTGAGATAATAGGAAGCCTTCAAGGGCTTAGAATTTAGCATATGAGCCTACCTAGGTTTAGCTTTCAGCAAATAATACCAAGAGAACAAAGCCAATTTGATAATAAAAGTAAATTGGGAAGTTGTTTAAAATTGGGTGCGCCCTAAGTGAATAATAAAGTTTAATTTTGACGAGACTGTCCCTTTAAAGCAGATCTGAGCAGATTGCAGCTCTTTCACTGTTCAGTCCAAGAAACAGTTAAGCCTTTCAATTAAAAAGGTGCTGAAGTTAGCCTGAGCAGGTATTTAAATGTATTTAAGTCATGGAGAAATTAAATTATTTTTATTTATTTGTTATTATATTTCACTATATAAATTAAAGGGACATAAAACTCAAAAGGTTTTAAAATCATGAAATAAAAATGTTTGGTTTCATGTCCCTTTAAGTCACTAAATAATACTAAAGTATTTATTTTTAAAGTTACATTTTTATGCTGTCCTATGCACTGTTAAAAATGTAGCCCATTGATATGTGTTCAGCACATCGCCCAAAATTACATATATGGTAAATAAAATTTAAACTAGCAAACTTTAATGGAAGTACCCTTTTATATAGATTGACATTTTATTTAATTTTAAAACTCAAAGCATTTTGTAATATATAAACTTTTTAAGGTTAATTTCTTCTGAATACCTGCACCATAACAAAATACTGTTTTCAAAAACTACGAAGAGTAGTCTGATAAATGTTAATATATAGGAGGCAGTTAATACTTAGAAGACAGCTGGGGGGGGGCATTCTGGAAGTGGGAGGAGCGGACGCAGGAGTGCGAATGTGGCATTTGTGATCTATGCTACTCTACCTGCCTTCACTACCTACTTCGATTGTTTTCCCATGGTGTAGAGCGGGAAGCATACACTGGACTACCGCCGTGCAGAGTGAGAGGAGCCAACAGCGGAAGCCTTGATAGACACTTGGGGTCAGTCGCTGGAGCCAAAGCCTGTCTTTTCTCCTTTGTAGAGGGTATTGTTCCCTTGTTGCGTGGTGAGCCAAGTACAGCCGATCCGCATCCACATTGTAAACTGCCAGGAGGCGGGACATCAACAGCAGAAGCTCCCTGTCAAGATCTAGAGGAGACGTCCCAAGACCCCAGGGTGGCCTGATCTGGGGAGAAGTGGGTAATACCGCCCCTCTCCAAAATGGGCTTCCCGGGATAGGAGATTATCCCTGCCATCAACCCCATGCCTTGGGTAACTGAAGAGCCGAGCGGAGGCCGGACAGCACAAGAGGTCGGATAAGGATTCTCAGGCGCTTCCACTATTTTTCTTGGTCTACAAGCAAGCAACAAGGGTCAACCTATTACAGATAAGTACTTGTTTCTATTTACCAGATCTCCTAATTACTTACTGTACTGCAGAACTCTAACATAAGCCTACCTGGATAACCCACTCTAATAGGAAGGAATATAAGTATCTAAAGGCTCTGATCATATCAACAAGACTTCCACAAAATGAGCCTATATTTATGCTCTTTCTTTTCTTAAATGTGAGCAAAGCGTAAGTAAAGGATCAGGAACTTCTTATTGCAGCCATCTCAGAGGGGTTTCTTTTTTATATATTCTGGCTTTGCCAAGGAATATCCTTTTTTGATACATTACTTTATCAGACTTTGCTCAATTCTATGGCCATCATACCAAGGATATCTGAGCAAGCAGGAGCAGGCTGGAATAAACAAAATAAGGAAAGAGAAGAGAGGGGAAGGGAAGAAAAGAAAAGAAAGGGAAAGAAGGAAAAAAAGGAAAAAAGGGGAACTGTTAAGTTTGAATGGACTCTATGCTAGTTAATTTATCCCTTTCAGGCCTACAATGGCTATGAAAGAAATTGCAACCCATTATATCACATATATACTTTATATTATTGTAGTATTTAACTGAGCAATGTATTACAATGTTATGTTCAGGTTTTCTGGTTCTCTAGGATGTATTTTTTAGGGTAGGAAAAGCCTGCTGCTATACAAGTATATTACCTCCTAACCTTAGAATATAGGGTTGCTGTTTCAACACAACATTAACATTAGCTGTAAAGCCTCTGAAGCATTAATTATATAGCATAGTTACTGTATTATCCACAGGGATGGCAGAGTTGTAGATTTCAGATTTGGAGGACAACAAGCCTAATTGTTGATATATATGTCCAATGATGCTCATATCCTATCCTAAGGGAATGTGTTAGTTATATAATAACTGTTTATAAAGGTCTGAAGCTACATCCTGCTCTATAAATAAGGTATTCAATACATATTCAATTGGAGGTGATTTTGCTGGATAACAGTGATATAATAGTTAGTTAAAAAAGTATAACAAGCCTAATAGGATAATAGAGATTCTATCCATAGGGATGTCACAGTTGCTGGTTTCTGAATTGGACGACAATAAGTCCATCTGTTGAAATGTATGCCCTATGTTGTATATACCCTACCTTAAGGAATTGTGTAAGTTATATATTAACTGTTTATAAAGGTTTGAAGTAATATTCCTCTTTTTGAACAAGGTATTTAACTGGTATAAAGATATATTTAATTGGAGACATGTTTGTTGGAAATTAGTGATATAGTATTTAATTGAAATAGTACCACAAGCTTACTATGCTAACAGATATTGCATGAGGGAGAAGTTGTCCTTTTTTTTTTTTTTTTCTTGAAAAATTATTCGGTTTTAGGGCTCTCCTAAATGATTTTAAACCACCTTATCCTGTGAAAGGGTAGAGCTGCACGATTATGTGAGACAAGTGAAAAATATTAGAAATTATCAGTAAGCATACATGACTCTAACTGATTTGGTTTAATTTTTATTGAGCTACTCAGAGACACCTTAATCCATATTAAAGCTATCTGATTAAGTCTACTACTTAAGGTATAAACATTGTAACTTAGCAAGGCCCGCAAAGGCTTAAAAGGAAGGGGAAAGTAAGCAGAATAAAGGGGAAAGGGAAGGAAAGGAAGGAAGAAAATGGGCCAGGAGAAAGGAAAAGGAGAATACATATTTTAGGATAAGTCATATTCTCAGCCAAAAGCAAGAATCAAGAAACAGGCAAAGCATTAGAGAACAAAGGATAACCTATCACAATTTAATTTTTATTACTTATTTTCACATACTCACTATACAATAGTATACATTCCTCTTCCACAAGGCCGATAGAGCCGCCTATATTAAACACTGTGTGTATGCTACTCTATTCCTACAGGCACTATCCCATAATATTTTTCCTTTTTTGCACCCAAAGATTGCACTAGACACTTTTTTTTTTCCCTGCACAAATTTCCTTTGCATCTCAATATTAGTCGATGAACAGATTTCTGATTGGTAGTAAAAATAACTCTGAGAATATGTCTCCCAAACAACTTAAAGACAGAAAACCCTGTAATAGTATTGGCACAATAGATATAGAACAAGTTGATAAGAGCCCTAGTATAGGCAATCAAATTGATACAGAGAGCCTGGTTAAACAAATTTCTGATATTTGCCTACCACAATTTGACAACATAAAAAAAGGAGATAGTATGCATGTCTAATGAAATTAAACAATTTTCAAACAGACTCTCTGAGATTGAAACTAGAATTTCTGATATAGACGACCTTCAATTTAGTCAAAAATCTTCCCTAGACTCACAAGCTAAATTGATCTAGACCCTACAAATGTGATTAGATGACTTAGAATATAGGTCTAGAAGGAAAACCTTAAAATTTGTAGAAATCCCATAATCTCATGAATATGCTGATATTATGGTATTAATTTCCCTTTTAATACCTAAGGCTTTGGGGTTCCCGCCAGACCAGCTCCCATTAATTATTGAAAGAGCTCACAGAGTAGGGCCAACTTAATTAAAAGAAGGTTCTTCTATTTTAAAAAGACCAATTATAGCAAGATTTTTTAATTTTCAGGACAAACATAAAATTCTTACCTTATACCACAAGACTAACCCATTTGAATTTAATAATAAACTGATCCTGATTTTTCAGGATTTTTCAGCAGAAACCCTAAATAAAAGAAGGGAGATTGCACCCCTTTGTACACAAATGATTGAGTCGGGAATAAAAGCAACTATGATTTATCCGACTAAACTAAAATAAATTCATAATTCCAAGACAATATTTATAGATAACTCTGAAAAAGCTAAACAATATATAAAAAATGTTACAAGTTACAACAAAAAAAGATCTGCTGTATTTCAGAGATCAACAGGCTGTTTTATTATGTCCTCTATATGTTTTTTTGTTTTAAATACACTCCCTTTTTTTCTCCTCCCCCTCTCCCCCCCATACCATGCATTATCTGCACCCCCCCCCCCCACCCCTTTGAGGGCTAAAGGAAAATAGCAATAAAAAGGTTTTTAGAGTAGATGAAAAATTCAGTTAAAATCCTTTCCTGGAATGGGGGGGGGGCATATCCAATCCGATCAAAAGAAAGAGAATAGTACACCAACTTAAAAAAATTGCTCCAGACATAGAACTCTTACAAGAGACTCTTAAATGAGTGTGAAGCAGATAAACTGAAGATGGGTTGGATTGGAGAGGTGATAGCAGTTTCGGCGATAGAAAGTAAAAGAGGGGTGGCCTGTGTATTCCATAAAAAGCTAGAATATGAGATTAAATCTCAGCTGCTAGATAAAGAAGGCAGATTTTTAATTATAAATTTATCTCTACAAGGACTCAATCTTACTATCTGCATTTTATACGCCTCTAACGAATATTGTCCAGCATTTTGGAAGAACTTGTTCACTAAATCAGCCAATAGGATAAGAGCTACTGAAATTCTATTGGCTGATTTGAACAGCCAATATGATTTCAGTAGCTCTCATCCGATTGGCTGATTTGAATTTGAAGGCTCAAATCAGCCAATAGGAATTCAAGGGACGCAATTTTTAATCGCGTACCTTGAATTCCTATTCAGTGTACGGCGGAGATCGTATGAAGAGGATCCTCCATGCTCCATGGCTCCGCGGTCGCCGGTCTTCAGTTCCAGCGTTGCGGGTCTTCAACTCCACCCTCTGTTCCGCGCCGGCTAGTTCCTGGAAGAAAGAAGAGGTAGCCGCTTGGAAGAAGACTTCACTGCCTGGAACAGGACCTTCTCCGCTGAACTTCAGGACAGGTGAGGACCACTTGGGAGTTAGACTTAGGGTTTTTTAAGGGGTTTTGGGGGGGATTTATTTTATTTAATAGAGTGGGCAGCAAAAGAGCTGAATGCCCAACAAATGCCCATTTCAAGGCAATGGATAGTTTAGCGTTTTTAGTGTTAGTATTTTTTTTTGTGGGGGGGGGTTGGTGGGTGGGGGGTTTACTGGTAGGGGGGGCTGTGTGTATTTTTTGTGCAAAAGAGCTGATTATCTTGGGGCAATGCCCTGCAAAATGTCCTTTTAAGAGCTACTGGTAGTTGATTAGATTAGGTGGTGTTTTTATTTTGGGGGGGCTTTTTTATTTTCATAGGGATTAGGTGTAATTTATTTAAAATTTTGTAATTTTATTTTTTATTTTCTGTAATCATACGCCTAGATTTAGAGTTCTGCGTTAGCCGTCAAAACCAGCGTTAGGGGGTCCAAACGCTGGTTTTGGCCGCCCGCTGGTATTTAGAGTCAGTCAGGAAAGGGTCTAACGCTCACTTTCCAGCCGCAATTTTTCCATACCGCAGATCCCCCTACGCCAATTGCGTATCCTATCTTTTCAATGGGATCTTTCTAACGCTGGTATTTAGAGTCTTGGCTGAAGTGAGCGTTAGAAATCTACCGACAAGACACCAGCCGCAGAGAAAAGCCAGGAGTTAAGAGCTTTATGGGCTAATGCCGGTTCATAAAGCTCTTAACTACGGTGTTCTAAAGTACACTAACACCCATAAACTACCTATGTACCCCTAAACCGAGGTCCCCCCACATTGCCGCCACTCTATTAAATTTTTTTAACCCCTAATCTGCCGACCGCACACTGCCGCCACCTACATTATCCCTATGTACTCCTAATCTGCTGCCCCTAACACCGCCGACACCTACATAATATTTATTAACCCCTAATCTGCCCCCCCCAAGGTCGCCGCTACCTACCTACAATTATTAACCCCTAATCTGCCGACCGGAACTCACCGCTACTATAATAAATGTATTAACCCCAAAAGCTAAGTCTAACCCTAACACCCCCCTAAGTTACATATAATTTTTATCTAACGAAATAAAATAAATCTTATTAAATAAATTATTCCTATTTAAAGCTAAATACTTACCTGTAAAATAAACCCTAATATAGCTACAATATAAATAATAATTATATTGTAGCTATTTTAGGATTAATATTTATTTTACAGGCAACTTTGTATTTATTTTAACCAGGTACAATAGCTATTAAATAGTTAATAACTATTTAATAACTACCTAGCTAAAAGAAATACAAAATTACCAGTAAAATAAATCCTAACCTAAGTTACAATTAAACCTAACACTACACTATCAATAAATTAAATACAAATACCTACAAATAAATATAAATAAATACACTAACTTAAGTACAAAAAATAAAAAAAAGAACTAAGTTACAAAAAATAAAAAAATAATTCACAAACATTATAAAAATATTACAACAATTTTAAGCTAATAACACCTACTCTAAGCCCCCTAATAAAATAACAAAGCCCCCCAAAATAAAAAAATGCCCTACCCTATTCTACAATAAAAATTGTAAAGCTCTTTTACCTTACCAGCCCTTGTAAAAAAAAACATACAATACCCCCCCCAACATTACAACCCACATACCCCTAATCTAACCCAAACCCCCCTTAAATAAACCTAACACTAAGCCCCTGAAGATCTCCCTACCTTGTCTTCACCACGCCGGGTATCACCGATCTGTTCAGAAGAGGGTCCAAAGTCTTCATCCAATCCGGGTGATGTCTTCATCCAAGCGGGGGCTGAAGAGGTCCATCATCCAGCTGAAGTCTTCATCCAAGCGGGGGCTGAAGAGGTCCATCATCCGGCTGAAGTCTTCATCCAAGCGGGGGCTGAAGAGGTCCATCATCCGGCTGAAGTCTTCTATCAAGCGGCATCTTCAATCGTCTTTCTTCCGGCTCCATCTTCATCCCGCCGACACAGAACATCCTTCCTCCACGACGAACTCCCAACGAATAAAGGTTCCTTTAAGAGACATCATCCAAGGATTCTATCAGCCAATCGGAATTAAGGTAGGAAAATTTTGATTGGCTGATTGAATCAGCCAATCAGATTCAAGTTCAATCCGATTGGCTGACCCAATCAGCCAATCAGATTGAGCTCGCATTCTATTGGCTGTTCCGATCAGCCAATAGAATGCGAGCTCAATCTGATTGGCTGATCCTATCAGCCAATTGAATTGAACTTGAATCTGATTGGCTGATTCAATCAGCCAATCAGAATTATCCTACCTTAATTCCAATTGGCTGATAGAATCTTAGGCCTAGATTTGGAGTTCGGCGGTAAAAGGGCTGCTAACGCTCCGCGGGCTTTTTTCTGGCCGCACCATAAATTTAACTCTGGTATCGAGAGTTTAATCAAATGCTGCGTTAGGCTCCAAAAAAGGAGCGTAGAGCATTTTTACCGCAAATGCAACTCTCGATACCAGAGTTGCTTACGGACGCGGCCGGCCTCAAAAACGTGCTCGTGCACGATTCTCCCATAGGAAACAATGGGGCTGTTTGAGCTGAAAAAAAACCTAACACCTGCAAAAAAGCAGCGTTCAGCTCCTAACGCAGCCCCATTGTTTCCTATGGGGAAACACTTCCTACGTCTGCACCTAACACTCTAACATGTACCCCGAGTCTAAACACCCCTAACCTTACACTTATTAACCCCTAATCTGCCGCCCCCGCTATCGCTGACCCCTGCATATTTTTTTAAACCCCTAATCTGCCGCTCCGTAAACCGCCGCAACCTACGTTATCCCTATGTACCCCTAATCTGCTGCCCTAACATCGCCGACCCCTATATTATATTTATTAACCCCTAATCTGCCCCCCTCAACGTCGCCGACACCTGCCTACACTTATTAACCCCTAATCTGCCGAGCGGACCTGAGCGCTACTATAATAAACTTATTAACCCCTAATCCGCCTCACTAACCCTATCATAAATAGTATTAACCCCTAATCTGCCCTCCCTAACATCGCCGACACCTAACTTCAATTATTAACCCCTAATCTGCCGACCGGAGCTCACCGCTATTCTAATAAATGTATTAACCCCTAAAGCTAAGTCTAACCCTAACACTAACACCCCCCTAAGTTAAATATAATTTTTATCTAACTAAATAAATTAACTCTTATTAAATAAATGATTCCTATTTAAAGCTAAATACTTACCTGTAAAATACATCCTAATATAGCTACAATATAAATTATAATTATATTATAGCTATTTTAGGATTAATATTTATTTTACAGGTAACTTTGTAATTATTTTAACCAGGTACAATAGCTATTAAATAGTTAAGAACTATTTAATAGTTACCTAGTTAAAATAATAACAAAATTACCTGTAAAATAAGTCCTAACCTAAGATATAATTAAACCTAACACTACCCTATCAATAAATTAATTAAATAAACTACCTACAATTACCTACAATTAACCTAACACTACACTATCAATAAATTAATTAAATACAATTCCTACAAATAAATACAATTAAATAAACTAGCTAAAGTACAAAAAATAAAAAAGATCTAAGTTACAGAAAATAAAAAAATATTTACAAACATAATAAAAATATTACAACAATTTTAAACTAATTACACCTACTCTAAGCCCCCTAATAAAATAACAAAGCCCCCCAAAATAAAAAATTCCCTACCCTATTCTAAATTAAAAAAAGTTACAAGCTCTTTTACCTTACCAGCCCTGAACAGGGCCCTTTGCGGGGCATGCCCCAAGAATTTCAGCTCTTTTGCCTGTAAAAGAATAAATACAATACCCCCCCCCCCCCCCAACATTACAACCCACCACCCAGATACCCCTAATCTAACCCAAACCCCCCTTAAATAAACCTGATCGGAACAGCCAATAGAATGCGAGCTCAATCTGATTGGCTGATTGGATCAGCCAATCGGATTGAACTTGATTCTGATTGGCTGATTCCATCAGCCAATCAGAAAATTCCTACCTTAATTCCGATTGGCTGATAGAATCCTATCAGCCAATCGGAATTCGAGGGACGCCATCTTGGATGACGTCCCTTAAAGGAACAGTCATTCGTCGTTCAGTCGTCGGTCCGGATGGATGTTCCGCGCTGGATGTCTTCAGGATCCTGCCGCTTCGCTACGGATGGAAGAAGATCGAAGATGCCGCCTGGATGATGACTTCAATCGGATGGAAGATCCTCTTCTGCCCCGCTTGGATGAAGACTTTGACCGGATCATGGACCTCTTCAGCCCCCGCTTGGGCTTGGATCAGGACATCGGAGGAGCTCTTCAGGACGGATCGGTGAACCTGGTATGGTGAAGACAAGGTAGGAAGATCTTCAGGGGCTTAGTGTTAGGTTTATTTAAGGGGGGTTTGGGTTAGATTAGGGGTATGTGGGTGGTGGGTTGTAATGTTGGGGGGGTATTGTATTTATTCTTTTACAGGCAAAAGAGCTGAAATTCTTGGGGCATGCCCCGCAAAGGGCCCTGTTCAGGGCTGGTAAGGTAAAAGAGCTTGTAACTTTTTTAATTTAGAATAGGGTAGGGAATTTTTTATTTTGGGGGGCTTTGTTATTTTATTAGGGGGCTTAGAGTAGGTGTAATTAGTTTAAAATTGTTGTAATATTTTTATTATGTTTGTAAATATTTTTTTATTTTCTGTAACTTAGATCTTTTTTATTTTTTGTACTTTAGCTAGTTTATTTAATTGTATTTATTTGTAGGAATTGTGTTTAATTAATTTATTGATAGTGTAGTGTTAGGTTAATTGTAGGTAATTGTAGGTAGTTTATTTAATTATTTTATTGATAGGGTAGTGTTAGGTTTCATTATATCTTAGGTTAGGACTTATTTTACAGGTAATTTTGTTATTATTTTAACTAGGTAACTATTAAATAGTTCTTAACTATTTAATAGCTATTGTACCTGGTTAAAATAATTACAAAGTTACCTGTAAAATAAATATTAATCCTAAAATAGCTATAATATAATTATAATTTATATTGTAGCTATATTAGGATGTATTTTACAGGTAAGTATTTAGCTTTAAATAGGAATCATTTATTTAATAAGAGTTAATTTATTTCGTTAGATAAAAATTATATTTAACTTAGGGGGGTGTTAGTGTTAGGGTTAGACTTAGCTTTAGGGGTTAATCAATTTATTAGAATAGCGGTGAGCTCCGGTCGGCAGATTAGGGGTTAATAATTGAAGTTAGGTGTCGGCGATGTTAGGGAGGGCAGATTAGGGGTTAATACTATTTATGATAGGGTTAGTGAGGCGGATTAGGGGTTAATAACTTTATTATAGTAGCGCTCAGGTCCGCTCGGCAGATTAGGGGTTAATAAGTGTAGGCAGGTGTCGGCGACGTTGAGGGGGGCAGATTAGGGGTTAATAAATATAATATAGGGGTCGGCGGTGTTAGGGGTAGCAGATTAGGGGTACATAGGGATAACGTAGGTGGCGGCGATTTGCGGTCGGAAGATTAGGGGTTAATTATTTTAAGTAGCTTGCGGCGACGTTGTGGGGGGCAAGTTAGGGTTTAAGAAATATAATATAGGGGTCGGCGGGGTTAGGGGCAGCAGATTAGGGGTACATAAGTATAACGTAGGTGGCGGTCGGCAGATTAGGGGTTAAAAAATTTTAATCGAGTGGCGGCGATGTGGGGGGAGCTCGGTTTAGGGGTACATAGGTAGTTTATGGGTGTTAGTGTACTTTAGGGTACAGTAGTTAAGAGCTTTATAAACCGGCGTTAGCCAGAAAGCTCTTAACTCCTGCTATTTTCAGGCGGCTGGAATCTTGTCGTTAGAGCTCTAACGCTCACTTCAGAAACGACTCTAAATACCAGCGTTAGAAAGATCCCATTGAAAAGATAGGCTACGCAAATGGCGTAGGGGGATCTGCGGTATGGAAAAGTCGCGGCTGAAAAGTGAGCGTTAGACCCTTTAATCACTGACTCCAAATACCAGCGGGCGCCCAAAACCAGCGTTAGGAGCCTCTAACGCTGGTTTTGACGGCTACCGCCGAACTCCAAATCTAGGCCTTAGGTAGCTAGGTAGCGGCGACATTGGGGGGGCAGATTAGGGGTTAATAAATATAATATACGGGTCGGCGGGGGTTAGGGGCAGCAGATTAGGGGTTCATAGGGATAACGTAGGTTGCGGCGGTGTACGGAGCAGCAAATTAGGGGTTAAAAATAATATGCAGGGGTCAGCGATAGCGGGGGCAGCAGATTAGAGGTAAATAAGTGTAAGGTTAGGGGTGTTTAGACTCGGGGTTCATGTTAGGGTGTTAGGTGCAGAAATAGGAAGTGTTTCCCCATAGGAAACAATGGGGCTGCATTAGGAGCTGAACGCTGCTTTTTTGCAGGTGTTGGTTTTTTTTTCAGCTCAAACTGCCCCATTGTTTCCTATGGGGGAATCGTGCACAAGCACATTTTTGAAGCTGGCCGCGTCCGTAAGCATCGCTGGTATTGAGAGTTGCAGTGGCGGTAAATTATGCTATACGCTCCCTTTTTGGAGCCTAACGCAGCCCTTCTGTGAACTCTAAATACCAACAGTATTTAAAAGGTGCGGGGGGGAAAATACACGCGTAGCTAACGCACCTCTTTGGCCGCAGAACTCTAAATCTAGCCGTTAGATTTTTTTATTTTCTGTAATTCTTGCTTAAAGGGACAGTCTACTCCTGAATTTTGATTAGACTGCACCTTTAATTTATACTTAGTTTATTTGTATTTTAGAAGTAGTGTAATTTTTTTTATATTTAATGGTAACTTTAGTATTTTGTAAATTAGCTATTAGGGGTTTTATGTGTCAGGCTTATTTTTGGGAGGCGTGTTAGACTTTTACGGGAGATTTGTTATTTTATTTACTTTTCTTAGGTGCCGGCAGTTTCTAAAGTGCCATAAGTCACTAGCGACTCCAGAAATTTGTATTTACGCTCATTTCTGGACATCGCTAGTTTATCAGACTTACGGCACTTTATGAACTGCCGGGGGGTTTATGTAATAAACCCCGATGTGCGAGGTGAAATTACGGAAGGCGCAGGTTCCCACATTTGCGCTGTATATTTGATCGCGCCCATGGAGATAACGATTGACAAAATTATGCAAGTTATAAAGAACTCTTCGACTGGTAAAGCCCCCCAGGTCCTGACCTAATTCCAATTGAAATTTATAAAATACTACAGTAGAATGTCATCCATATACTCGCAAGCTTATATAACAGTTGTTTCATTAATAATACTAAACCTTCGCGATATTTTGCGGCAGCAAATATTACATTAATTCACAAAAAAATAAAGATGCAGAATTAATGGATGCTTATCAATTCAAAATCAAGTCAAATTTCCTTACTCAATGTTGATTACAAAATTGCAGCAAGTATTATGGCAAACAGGTTTAAGGGAATTCTAGGGGGATTAAATCAGACCGGATTTATGCCAGGTAGGACAAACCTCAGAACCACTATGTTCTTCATAGAACAGATGTTAATTGGTGATAAAGATAAGCTATATAAACATTCGAATGGTATATAAAGATAAGCTATATAAACATACGGATGGTATAATCTCTCCTAGCCTAATACTCCAGAAAGGAACCAGACAGGGCTGTCCGCTATCACCACTACTTTTTAACATTTCACTTGAACCCCTGGCAATATTTTGCAGGGACAGATTAGAAGGAATTTTATCGGACGATAAGAAAATTACCTTATCTATGTATGTGGATGACATCCTCTTCTACATAAGTAATTCTAGGAGAAATATACCTCTTATTCTTGATCTAATTGGCGAATTTAGTAAATTTTCAGGTTATAAAATTAACCTAAATAAGTCAGAAATCCTGTGGATTATTAAAAAAAAGAATAGTATGTTCTCAAATCCTTTTAAATAATCGTCTGGCAAAATTAAATATCTTGGAATAATCTTATCTAAGAACACTGTTGAATGGTACACCATGAATTTTGTACCTGTCTGGCAGAAATGTATAGGCTGTTTATAAAACTGGGCCAAATTACCACTATCTATATCTGCAAAAGTCTCTCTCATTAAGATGATGCTCTTCCCCAAAATTATTTTCCTTATGCAAAATATTCCGGTCTTTATCCCGGCTAAAGATCTTAAAAAATGTAACTCCCACTGCGTACAATTTATTTAGGGTAAACACAAGCCTTGTATAGCGCTTAAGAATTTAACACATTTGAGAGTGGATGGGGGGCTTGCTCTTCCAAATTTTAAACTTTATAATTGGATCTGTTTAGCAAAAAATGCTATAGACTGGTTAATAGGCGCAGAACATATAACCAACTATCAAAGTGAGGAGGCTGCAATTTCTCCCTTATTTCTTAGGGCCTTACTGCATCATCCCTTTGCAAAGCCTTCCGAAAGAATGAATTTCAAATATACAGTTCATAATATAACATTAGCCTGGAAGAAAATAAAGTTTCCAGATAGACTATAAAATATCGCAATATTTACCTATAAGGGGAAATCCACAATTCATAAGTGGCATAGAATCATATGCCTTTTATGATTGGGCTAAGAAAGGGTTAACCCAAGTCTGTTAATTAATTGATACGCATATTAACGGCTAGATTTAGAGTTGTGTGAGGGGCTGCGTTAGGCTCCAAAAAGGGAGTGTTGATCCGAATTTATCGCCACTTCAACCCTCAATACCAGCGTTGCTTACGGTAGCGGTAAGCTGGCAAAACGTGCTCATGCACAATTCCCCCATGGGAAACAATGGGGCAGTTTGGGCTGAAAAACAACCTAACACCTGCAAAAAAACAGCGTTAAGCTCCCAACGCAGCCCCATTGTTTCCTTTGGGGTCTAAAGTCTGCACCTAACACCCTAACATGAACCCCGAGTCTAAACACCCCTACCTTACACTTATTAACCCCTAATCTGCCGCCCCCGCTATCGCTGACACCTGTATTATACTATTAACCCCTAATCTGCCACTCCGTACACCGCCGCAACCTACATTATCCCTATGAACCCCTAATCTGCTGCCCCCAACATCGCCGACACCTACATAATATTTAACCCCAAATCTGCCCCCCCCCCAACATCGCCGCCACCTAACTTCAAGTATTAACCCCTAATCTGCCGACCGGACCTCGCCACTACTCTAATAAATGTATTAACCCCTAAAGCTAAGTCTAACCCTAACCCTAATCCATCCTCTTCAACCAACGCCTACTCGCCGAATGAAGGTTCCTTTAAATGACGTCATCCAAGATGGCGTCCCTCGAATTCTGATTGGCTGATAGGATTCTATCAGCCAATCGGAATTAAGGTAGGAAAAATCTGATTGGCTGATTCAATCAGCCAATCAGATTCAAGTTCAATCCGATTGGCTGATCCAATCAGCCAATCAGATTGAGCTCGCATTCTATTGGCTGATCGGAACAGTAGGCGTCGGTTGAAGAGGATGGATCCGCGTCGGCTGGGAAGAAGATGGCTCTGCTCCGGATGGATGAAGATAGAAGATGCCGCTTGGATGAAGATGTCTGCCGGTCTGGATGTCCTCTTCTGCCCGGATAGGATGAAGACTTCTGCCGGTCTGGATGTCCTCTTCTACCCCATCGGATGAAGACTTTGGCCCGGCTGGGTGAAGATGACTCAAGGTAGGGAGATCTTCAGGGGGGTAGTGTTAGGTTTATTTAAGGGGGTTTGGGTGGGTTAGAGTAGGGGTATGTGGGTGGTGGGTTTTAATGTTGGGGGGTGGTTGTATTTTTTTTTACAGGCAAAAGAGCTGATTACTTTGGGGCATGCCCCGCAAAAAGCCCTTTTAAGGGCTGGTAAAAGAGCTGATTACTTTGTAAAGTAGAATAGGGTAGGGACTTTTTTTTTTTTTTATTATTATTATTTTATTAGGGGGCTTAGATTAGGTGTAATTAGTTTAAAATTCTTGTAATATTTTTTTATTTTCTGTAATTTAGTGTTTGTTTGTTTTTGTAATTTAGTTTAGTTTCTTTAATTGTATTTAATTGTATGTATTGGTAGCTAATTTATTTAATTAATTTAATGATAGTGTAGTGTTAGGTTTAATTGTAACTTAGGTTAGGATTTATTTTACAGGTAATTTTGTAATTATTTTAACTAGGTAGCTATTAAATAGTTAATAACTATTTAATAGCTATTGTATCTAGTTAAAATAAATACAAAGTTGCCTGTAAAATAAATATAAATCCTAAAATAGCTACAATATAATTATTTGTTATATTGTAGCTATATTAGGGTTTATTTTACAGGTAAGTATTTAGTTTTAAATAGGAATACTTTATTTAATAAGAGTTAATTTATTTTGTTAGATTAAAATTATATTTAATTTAGGGGGGGTGTTAGGGTTAGGGTTAGACTTAGCTTTAGGGGTTAATACATTTATTAGAGTAGCGGCGAGGTCCGGTCGGCAGATTAGGGGTTAATACTTGAAGTTAGGTGGCGGCGACGTTGGAGGGGGGGGGCAGATTAGGGGTTACTAAATATTATGTAGGTGTCGGCGATGTTAGGGGCAGCAGATTAGGGGTTCATAGGGATAATGTAGGTGGCGGCAATGTGCGGTCGGCATATTAGGGGTTAAAAATATTTATTATAGTGGCGGCAATGTGGGGGGACCTCTGTTTAGGGGTACATAGGTAGTTTATGGGTGTTAGTGTACCTTAGAGCACTGTAGTTAAGAGCTTTATATACCAGCGTTAGCCCATAAAGCTCTTAACTACAGCCTTTCCATGGGCGGTAGGAGTCTTGTCGGTAGAGGGTCTGCCGCTCACTTCAGCCAAGACTCTAAATACCGGCGTTAGGAAGATCCCATTGAAAAGATAGGATACGCAATTGTCGTAAGGGGATCTGCGGTATGGAAAAGTCACGGCTTGAAAGTGAGCGGTACACCTTTACCTGGCCGGCTCTAAATAACAGCGGGCGGCCAAAAGCAGCGTTAGGACCCCTTAACGCTGCTTTTGACGGCTAACGTAGAACTCTAAATCTAGGTGTAAGTCTGTTAAAACTTTTGATTCCCTAGTTAAAGAGTATAATTTGAAGAGAACACAATTTTTGCCTACCTACAAGTACGACATTTTATTGACACCAATAAAATGACAAAGTTCTGTCTAAACAATATAGACTCAATTATTAATATCTATCGGTCTCGGAAACATTCAATTCTTTTTTTATATAAAAGAATAATCTCCTTAGAAGCTAAAGAGAAAATATTAGACCTATATGCTAAATGGCGTAGGGATCTTAGAAATGTAAATTTTGATTGCTTCAAAAAAAGCTTTATATTGATTCTAGAATATACTCAGCAATTTCATTCAGAGAATCACACATCAAATTATTAAATAGAGCATACTTAACTCCTCTATCAATGTCTAAATGGAAGAAACAAGAAATTATTAAGTGCTTAAGATGTAGCTTTCCTGAAGGTGACTTGACTCACGTCTTCTATTTTTGTCCTAAGATTCAGTATTTCTGGTGCAAAGTAGAATACTGGCTTAATAAATGTATACCAATCAACATCAAACTTAAGCTAGAACAAGTCATTTTTCTTACTTATGAGAAAGAGATTCAGAATAAGCATCTAGTTAACACAGCTATACTAGTGACAAGACAGATGATTTTAAGAAGCTGGGAGGATAATAAAGCACCCAGTATAGCAGCCTTTGTTAAGAATATGTCGCTTCAATTAACAACAGACATAAAAGACCCCATAACCTTCCTAGATAATAAACTGCAAACATTTCTGGCAAAATGGGAAAAGGTCATAATCCATGTGACACGCAAAGCCAGATTATATCCCCGCTACAGGACTCTCTTTTGTTTCAACAGTTAATTTTGACAGACAGATACCGGCATCTTAGAGGGATGGTTAATTTCAAAATCTAAAGTTAGTTGATTGTAGAAGGGGTGTGGAGGAGAGGGGGGCGGTTCTTCCTTTTCCTTTTTTTTTTTTTTTTCCTCACTGATTGTTGTTTTGTTTGTCTAGGGTAGGGGATATATGTTTGTATTGTCTAAATATGTACTACCCAACTATGCATGGCCTAGGTATTTACTATGTGCTACCCTGATATACGTTAGAGAATTTGGAAATATACATTCTCATTACATATTCTATAAAGATCCCTATTTATGGGTTCCCAGGGTAACGCACCTTCCCAAATTTAAGCTGGTGTTAGCAATGGTATAGCTGGGAATTGTTAGTTCTGTTATGTGTATTCAAAAGAACAAAAATTGTTAACTTCCAGCAATTTGTATTAATGCTGTTTACTGATTCTATGGCAGAGTTTTATTTCAGGTTTTTTTTCTTCCCACAGTACATAATGGTTGAAATTGTTATTATCGTGTTATTTGATTGTACAATAAGTTGCTTGGATTGTCATAGAATATTCTGCCCTGCGATGCGCTCAAGCATGTTATTTGTTTGATTATATACTTTGCTGGAGACTAATAAAAAAAATTGAAAAAAGAAAAAAAGAAATGGACAGCTGTATTTTTCTTTAGTTTTGCTTTTCGTAAAAAGAGTCTTAAAGTGACAGTCTACTCCAAAAATGTTATTATTATAATAGATAGATAATGCCTTTTCTACCCATTCCCCAGCTTTGCATAACCAATATTGTTATATTTATATACTTTATAACATTTAGAACTCTAAATCTCTGCCTGTTTTATAAGCCTCTGCAGGCCGGCTTTATCTCAGTCCATTTTATAAGCTTTTCACCGTAAGACAGAGCTAGTTAATGTGTACTATATAGATAACACTGTGCTCACTCCTGTGGAGTTACAAATGAGACTGCACTGATTGGCTAAAATGCTATTCGTAAACAGCCCTGAGACAAGGGGGCAGTCTGCTGAGGCTTAGATACAAAGTAATCACAGAGGTAAAAAGTGCATTAATATAACTGTGTTGATTATGCAAAACTAAGGAATTGGTAATAAAGGGATTATATAAAGTATCTTTTTAAACAATCACAATTTTGGAGTTGTTTGTCCCTTTTACAGATAAAAACTAATAGATTCCAAAGCATAACATCTGGGTGAGAAGCTAAAATGTAGTGAGAAAAAATAACCTTTATAAATAAATCTTAAATAGATACAAATGTGAAATGTGTCACAAAAGACAAATGTTCATATTTGCTTTGTATTTACTTAACCATGGACTATTTCCTAGTGGCTAGAGGAGGGTACTTAGTTCAGAATTTCATAAAATTGATTAATTACCAATAAACCCCTTATTTTAGGCAACTGATTTACCAAAAGTATAGTTTCTAGATATATCCCAATCCAGTGGACAAAATGTTTATGTGGGGAGGCAGTGACTAAGAATGAAAAAGTAGAAGGTTAATGGTTAAATAATGTTCAAATACAGAAATACAATAATATTATTATTATCGTTTATGCATACAGTGCCAACATATTAAGCAGCACTGTAACGTAACATTAAGTTTACAGTTATGGAGTACAATAATCAGAATACAGTTACATAAATCATAAGGGTAGAGGGTCCTGCCCTTGAGTCACTGGAAGCTGTAAACCATCTTTACATAAAGTGATCAACAGGACAGGTGGACTCGTGAGATTAAATACTATAGAAAATACATGGGTAAGTTGAGGGAGTGGGAAACATGACTAGTAAATATATTGTAAGTTGTACACATCATTTAACAGGTATGTTTTTAGGGAACACTTGAAGTTTTGAGACAAGAGGAAAGTCTTACTGAGCGAGGCAAGGAGTTTCATATTATAGATGCAGTTTTAGAAAAGTCTTGCATGTCTTGCAAGACAAAAGCTGGAGGAAGTAATGAAAGATGAGGAGAGAAGTAGGTCTAGGGCAGAGCGGAGGGGGCAAGTTGGGAGTATTAGCAGACAAAGGAATAAATATAGGAGAGTGCAGTGTTAGTGAGTGCTTTGTATATTAGGGTCAACATTTTAATTTCATTCTTGAGGCTAAGGGAAGCCAGTAGAGATATTGGCAAAGAGGTGCAGAAGATGTGGAGCAAAGCTTAGGCAAAATGAGCCTCATAGAGGCACTCATAAGGGATTGCAGTGGGAACAGGCAGTAGCTTCGGAGACCGGAGAAAAAAGATTTGCAGTAGTAGGAAATAAAGAAGTGGATAATAATTCGGATTATCCTAAGTTATGAAGGTATAATCTAGATTTTATTAAAGACACAGAGACAAGTATTTTGCTTTCTTTCCTTTACTACTTAAATGCAGTTTTAAAAGTATACATAATAAATACAAATAACTGTCAAATTTTGAAAAGGACAGTAAAAAACAAAGTACAGATCAGTGACCAATAGCAATGGAGAACTGATTAAACCGAAACAACATAGCCAATCAGGTTGATAATGTTTCCTATAAACTGTCCAATACACAGCAGCAAATCCTCTTTCTTGGCAACTGATGAAGGAAACAAAAAGTCTATCATGAAGAAATAACTCCAGGCGAAAAAGCAACAGATAAAACTGAAGAGAAGAAACTTGAGGAGGAGAATCATCCATGAGGAAATATCCATCCCATATGAGGAGATTGAAGAACAACTGGAACTCTGTATAAGATGGGGAAAAGTTGATTGAAGTTTCGTCTTCTCACACAGATGAGAAGGGACAAAAGCACTTAGAAGTATATCCCTGTTATTGGTTGGTAACTAAAACAAATATACAATAAAGATTAATAATATAATAAAACAAATAAAGGGTGGGAAAAAATATATAAAACAGAGGAGGGAAAATACTCGTCTCTGTGTCTTTAATAAAATCTAGATTATACCTTCATAACTTAGAATAATCTGAATTTTATTACAAGACCAGAGACTCATATTTTGCTAGTTTAAAGCAACTAACAAAATAAGTTAAGCGAGGCATGTTCAATGGGTTTAAAATAAAATTGTTTAAAAATAGAATCAGAAGACCAGTCAGCTGCATCCAAAATTTCAAAAAGGCTTTAGAAGCGGCTGATCCTCTAACAGAGTGAGCAGAAAAAGATACATCAATACCTGCTTCACTCATAACCCATTTAACCCACCTGGCTATAGAAGTAGAAGATACAGGATAATGAGGAGGAATAAAGGATAACAAAAGTTGACTAGAAGCAGAAGTACGAAAGGAAGAAGTTCTGCGTTCATACTCTTTGAGACATACAACCACACAAAGAAGAGTTTCGGAAGGTAAATAAGGATAGAATATAGAAGTTGAAAAAGATTTAGTTCTTTTAGAGATAAAGAAAGTAACACCTTCAGGAGTAAAACGTTTAGAATTCAAATCTAAAGCTCTGACATCAGAAACTCTACGAAAAGAAATTAAACACAAAAGGGTAGCTAGTTTAGCAGAAAGTTGTTTCAAGGATAAAAATTCATTTGAAGGCCAAGACTTAAAAAGAGAAAATATAAGATCAATGTCCCAAAAGGAAGAATATTTAGGAGCTGGAGGTCTTTTAAGTTTAATTGCTTTCATTAATTTGCAAATTAAAGGGTGTTGACCCACAGGAAAATTATTAATAAAAGAATGCTTAGCAGAAATGGCCGATCTATAAACATTGATAGTTCTGTAAGCTAATCCTGAATCAAAAAGTGATGTAAGGAAATGAATAATATAAATTATATCAATTGAAAGGGGATCCAAACTTCTTTCCACGCACCAGCTAGACCATCTGGTCCATGCGGAAAAATAGCATTTTTTGGTCCCAGGGGCCAATGAATCTTGATGGAGTTCCTTAGCTTGTTGTGATAAATCCTGGAGAGATGAGGATCGCCCGAAATTGACCATGCTATGAGACGAAGAGAACCTTGAAGGATAAGATCGTGAGGATGACCTTCTGGATCTGACAAGAGTAGGGGAAAAATTGGAAGAAGAACAGGATGGTTGACAGACAATTCTAGAAGAGATGGGTACCAGGGTTGAGATGGTCAAAGGGGAGTGATTAGGAGAATTGAAAGGAGATCCCGACGGACTACCAATATGGTCCTCTGAATCATTGAAAATGGGGGAAACGCATAAGCTGTCCAGAGAGGTTAGGGGTGGAGAAATGAATCGATTGCCAAAGCATCTGGATCTGGACGCCAACTGAAATATGGACAAATCTGAAAATTCAGTCTCAAAGCAAATAGATCCATCAGAAAGGGACCTCTGAGAGATTGAAGCGAGGGAAAAACTTGATGATGAAGTTTCCAGTCGCTGGAATCTGTTAGATACCGAGAACACCAATCCTCTGCGACATTGGATAAACCTGGAATATATTCTGCTTTGACAGAAATATTTCTGTCCAAGCAAAGTTGAATTAATTCTTTCGTAATAATTGATAAATCTCTCGATTTTGTACCACCGAGACGATTCAAATAGCGAACTGAAGAAATATTGTCCATTCTGAGAAAAATGGACACAGGAAAAGAATCTTTGACAAAACTCTTGACTGCAAAAGAGCCTGCCAAAAGTTCTAAGCAGTTGATATGAAAACGTTTTTCTTCTGAAGACCATTTCCTCCTGTGATTGAAGGACCACAATGAGCTCCCCAGCCTGAACGACTGGCATCGGATTCTATGATTAGATCCAGAGTTTTTCCAAAAATGGCTATCCCATTCCAAGCTTCTATATGGGAGAGCTACCACGATAGTTCCTCTTTGGCTTCTGAAGAAAGAGGAATTAAGTGGGAATATGAAAAACCTTTCTGAAGATGAAAAAAAATTAAACACTGAAGTTCCCTGTAGTGAAGAGGAGCAGGGAAAATAGCCTGAATAGAGGATGAGAGTAACCCAACTATTCTGGCTATAGTCCTGAGGGGAACTAAAGATAATGAAAGAGTTTTTAAAATCTCTTTCTTGATATTCACAATTTTCTCTCTGGGTAGGCTGAGTGTAGAATTCAATGTGTCTATTTGGAAATCTAAAAAGGTTAGAGATTTGGTTGGTGAAAGAACAGACTTCTCTTTGTTGACTAAGAAAACTAAATTTTCCAGAATATAAATGGTAAGTTGGAGTTGTGAATTTAGAATGACAGAGTTTTGATTCATAATCAAGATATCGTCTAAATTGTGTGTGAAGAGAGATAATCTGCCTCCTACTATGTTTTTGGAAGAAATCTGAGAGGGAAGAAAAAAAATATTTACCTTGAGGGGAGCGGGATCTTTGCCTTGAACGCTGAAGTCTTGGGTTCCAAAATCTTCCTCTGGATTGAAAGAAGCCTGAGGAGACTGGATTTTGGTATTGTCTTTGAGGTTGAAATTGTTGACTGGTGAATTGAGACCTATTTGGGTATGAAGCACGGCCGGGAAAGCGGCCTCTACCTTTCCCAGCCTGTTCAGAAAAACAATCCTGATAAAAGATATTTTTCATTGATGTTCTCACTTTATTTAGATTAGAAAAAGTATTTACATAACTGTTAAGTTCTTTTATAAAAGTCTCTCCGACTAAAAGACCATTTGTATCAGTATGAATTTCGTTTATTGCAAAATCACATACTCTGGGGTCAATTCTTTTAAGGATATTGCATCTGCGCTCAGTGTACATTGCTGAGTTTGCGTTCCCTAAAAAGCTGAGCATTCTCTGAAGCTATTCTCTGACAATTACCGGGTCTAACAAAGAATTATCATACACAGCTTGTTCAGACAAGTCAAAAAGTTTTGCTAAGGGGCCAATGGAGTCTAACATTTTGTCCTGACAAATTTTCCAAGCCCTATCCATCCCTTTTTTGAGTTTAAATCTTGGGGACCCTATAAATTTTAAATTTTTGGATCTACTTCAGGGGTAGAACTTGCATTGTTTGGGAGAATTGGTCTAGGGCATTCTGCCCTCATTTTATTTCTATAATCCCTTTTTAAAGGTTGGCAAAGCTGGAAATCTATAAAATCTGAATATCAGATGAAGGGCACCACTCTGCAGATCTAGGATGATGCAAATCATCCGCATTAAACCTAGGGTTACCTAGACAGTCAAAAATTTTTACTTTTTTAGTATCTAGATGTTTGGATGTTTTCAAACACTTTTAAAAAATTTTAATCTTCGGAGAAGCCGAAGAATCTTCAGATGAAGAATGAGAAAAATAATCTTCAGATTTAACCGAGTCCAGAGAGGAATCGGAATTAAAATCTGTATCAGAGCAAATCTCAACGTTTTCATCATTGGCCAAAGCCTCTCTCATAAGTGACCTCTTGGGAGTAGAGGAAATAGCAGGTGTTTTCCTTCCTTTCCTGCAAGGAACAGCAGAGCCAGAGACAAGCTGGTGAGATTTCTTTACCAATTTCTTACTTGCTTTAATACCACTTGAAATTGGTCTTTTCCTTTTAATAGCATTTTTTGAGGATTTATCAATTAAAAAGGTTATTTTTTTCCAGCATTGAGTTCATTGAAACGTCAATCATCTTTTGAACACCTTCAGAATTAAGTGAAGGGTTCAAATCTGAGGATTGAGACATATTAAAATAAATATTATTTAAAACTATATTTAAATATAAATATTTATTTCAAATGAGACTATTTAAATGATTAATTAATAATAAAACAATTAAAAATATTTTTTATATATATTATATATTTTAAAATTGACCCCACAGAATATGAACAAACAAAAAAGAAATATATAACTTTTAACAATGTAATAATAATATTGGTCAAAAGATGGAGACAGAGACCAGATTATAGTGATGTCTATTGAAAATAACAGTTCGAGTAAACACTTGGCTCCGCAGCGCAACAAAGTTTCAACTGATTCCCACGATAGCCAGCTGAGGTAAGAGGGTGGGAAACAAATGAATTGAAACTACGCAGTGAAATGGAGGAACACTGCGCATGCGCACCGAGGCCGACACACACAAGATGGATGTCGGAACAACACAGCTCAACGGGTAAGGAAAAGCCCGAACTAACAGGAGCAAAAAGGGGGGTTTAAATGAGGAGGAAACGAAACCGGAGCAAATAAATAAATATAAAAGAAAAGGGGAAAATAAATTTAACAAACGATATAGAGATTAATAAAAAGATTAATAAAACAACAAATTATATTTGTCAAATAACGAAATGAAAACAATAATACTGCAAAAAATTATATATATATATATATATATATATATATATATATATATATATATATATATACAGTGGGGCAAAAAAGTATTTAGTCAGTCACCAATTGTGCAAGTTCTCCCACTTAAGAAGATGAGAGAGGCCTGTAATTTTCATCATAGGTATACCTCAACTATGAGAGACAAAATGTGGAAACAAATCCAGACAATCGCATTGTCTGATTTGGAAATAATTTATTTGCAAATTATGGTGGAAAATAAGTATTTGGTCAATATCAAAAGTTCATCTCAATACTTTGTTATATATCCTTTGTTGGCAATGACAGAGGTCAAACGTTTTCTGTAAGTCTTCACAAGGTTGTCACACACTGTTGCTGGTATGTTGGCCCATTCCTGCATGCAGATCTCCTCTAGAGCAGTGATGTTTTGGGGCTGTCGCTGGGCAACACAAACTTTCAACTCCCTCCAAAGGTTTTCTATGGGGTTGAGATCTAGAGACTGGCTAGGCCACTCCAGGACCTTGAAATGCTTCTTACGAAGCCACTCCTTCCTTGCCCGGGCGGTGTGTTTGGGATCATTGTCATGCTGAAAGACCCAGCCACGTTTCATCTTCAATGCCCTTGCTGATGGAAGGAGGTTTGCACTCAAATCTTACAATACATGGCCCCATTCATTCTTTCATGTACATGGATCAGTCGTCCTGTTCCCTTTGCAGAGAAACAGCCCCAAAGCATGATGTTGCTACCCCATGCTTCACAGTAGGTATGGTGATCTTTGGTTGCAACTCAGCATTTTCTCTCCTCCAAACACGACGAGTTGTGTTTCTACCAAACATTTCTACTTTGGTTCCATCTGACCATATGACATTCTCCCAATCCGCTTCTGGATCATCCAAATGCTCTCTAGCATACTTCAGATGGGCCCGGACATGTACTGGCTTAAGCAGGGGGACATGTCTGGCACTGCAGGATCTGAGTCCCTGGTGGCGTAGTGTGTTACTGATGGTAGCCTTTGTTATGTTGGTCCCAGCTCTCTGCAGGTCATTCACTAGGTCCCCCCGTGTGGTTCTGGGATGTTTGCTCACCATTCTTGTGATCATTTTGACCCCATGGGGTGAGATCTTGCGTGGAGCCCCAGATCGAGGGAGATTATCAGTGGTCTTGTGTGTCTTCCATTTTCTAATTATTGCTCCCATAGTTGATTTCTTCACACCAAGCTGCTTGCCTATTGGAGATTCAGTCTTCCCAGCCTGGTGCAGGTCTACAATTTTGTTTCTGGTGTCCTTCGACAGCTCTTTGGTCTTCAACATAGTGGAGTTTGGAGTGTGACTGTTTGAGGTTGTGGACAGGTGTCTTTTATACTGATAATAAGTTCAAACAGGTGCCATTAATACAGGTAATTAGTGGAGGACAGAGGAGTCTATTAAAGAAGAAGGTACAGGTCTGTGAGAGCCAGAAATCTTGCTTGTTTGTAGGTGACCAAATACTTATTTTCCACCATAATATGCAAATACATTCTTTCCAAATCAGACAATGTGATTGTCTGGATTTGTTTCAACATTTTGTCTCTCATAGTTGAGGTATATCTATGATGAAAATTACAGGCCTCTCACATCTTCTTAAGTGGGAGAACTTGCACAATTGGTGGCTGACTAAATACTTTTTTGCCCCACTGTATATATATATATATATATATATATATATATATATATATATATATATATATATATATATATATATATATATATATATATATAAACAATTAAAGAAAATAAATAATATCAAGAAAAAATTATATTTATTAACACTTTGAGTACAATACTTATCTTTCTGAAGCAGTAAAAGAAAGAGGATTTGCTGCTGTGTATTGGACAGTTTATAGGATACATTATCAACCTGATTGACTATGTTGTTTTGGTTTAATCAGTTTTCCATTGCTATTGGTCACTGATCTGTACTTTGTTTTTTGCTGTCCTTTTCAAAATTTGACAATTATTTGTATTTATTATATATACTTTTAAAACTGCATTTAAGTAGTAAAGGAAAGAAAGCAAAATATATGTCTCTGGTCTTGTAATAAAATCATGTACATTTATAAGGTGGAACCTTAAAGGGATACTAAACCCATTTTTTTCTTTCTTTCATGATTCAGATAGAGCATGCAATTTTAAGCAACTTTCTCATTTACTCGTATTATCAATTTTTCTTTGTTCTCTTGCAATCTTTATTTAAAAAGCAGTAATGCGATGCATAGGAGCTGGCCCATTTTTTGTTGAGAACCTGGGTTATTCTTGCTTATTGGTAGGTAAATGTAAGCCTCCAATAAGCAAGCGCTATACATGGTGCTGAACCTAAAATGGTCTGGCTGCTAAGATTTACATTCCTGCTTTTAAAATAGCAAGAGAACGAAAAAAAATTGATAATAGGAGTAAATTATAAAGTTGCTCAAGATGTCATGCTCTATCTGAATCATGAAATAAAAAGTTTGGGTTCAGTGTCCCTTTAAGCTTAAGTTATAGATAAATACTGTAACAATGTATATTTATTAGAAAAAAAACAAAATCATTATCTATTATGAAGACAGTCCACTGCAAAAAGCCGTGGTACAATCTGAAATTCTACTTATGCTGAATACAGAAATTCAATCTACTTCAATAATGTAGGTCTAAGCTTAATTTGTCAAATTCTCCTCTTCAGTATGGTAGATGTCTTACAATTGGCCAATCAATATGGGAAAGATTTTGAAGACGGATCTATTAATATACTTTATTATGATCTATCGCATTTATGTTTTGTTCACTTTAGTTGTTGCTAATAGCTGCAATGCTTAAAGCAGGAATATTAAAGACACTGTGGTGTTTTCATTCCTTTTGATTCATTTTGCAAATCTTGCTCTGCATAATATTTGATTGCAGGCTTCTACATATATATACCGGTATATATACCGGTGTGTGTATATATATATATATATATATATATATATATATATATATATATATATACTGAGATAGGGTGACTGTACTTCATTGACTATATTTTAATGGTAACAAATCAAATATTGTTCATTGGGGAGGATACTTTAAGGTGACAGTCATGATAGGCTGTGACCCTGAGGGCTCTTCTGTCTATAAATCCTGATATTTTTGTTCAGATGTCGCAGGTATCTAATTACAGGTTTAATTGGAGTTCTCTCAGATCTCTTTGACACAACAATCAGGCAGTGTTCCAGAACTCTTAGGTCCACTGTTTATATTTAACTTGTGTTGCAATTCTACTTCACCTTATTCCAGTTTGGTCCCTGTTGGAGAATAGAAGCTGGCCAAAAAAATTTAGACATAGAAGAATTGCAGATACACTCAGCATCCACAGCTCTACTTTTTTTATCCACATTTCCAGATCAAAAGACTGATGGGTCAGCTCAACTTACCATGAGGGAAGAAATTATTTTAGAGCTTTTGACTGAGAGCTAATTTGCCAGAACATAAGTCAGAGGAATATGATGTTCACGTAGTGTTGTCTTCAAAGCAGTTTGTGTTTCCCTCAGCCTCCCAAGGTTTTTCTTTCTGTCCCTTGTTCAGGATCCATTGGTGATTGTGGAACTTGGGGCTCTGGGGCCCTTCTTGAGATGACCACAACCATGCTGTTAGTAGCCATATCTTTTCATTGTTTGTTGATTATGAGATACTTTTAGGCATAGTTTAGTGAACTGCAGATGTGGGCCTAGTGCTGTTTTTACAAAACTTAGGTTTAATTTTCAGCATATAGTTAAAATTATGCTTGTATATTTTTTTCTGTTGCTCAAGGAGGGCATCCATATTCTATTATATGCATTATCATAGATGCTCCTTATTAACTATAGTATATTTATTCCAAGGCATTGACCGTTTATCTGCAATTCTTTGGAATATGATCTGCAATATAAGTATAGCATCTAGAAACCCTAGTGCATAAAAAAAATAGTAGATTAAAAAAAAAGTATTCTGGCTTTGCTAATTGTAGAACCTGACTCTGACTGGATCAATGGTACCTTTTAAGGCTAAAAGGAACTTCACGTTTATTATCCTCACAACTTTTCTATAAGAAGCCATGTTAGTTAAGGAGACAACAAGTGTATACGGGTGAGCAGTATAACTGATTTTAAATACATCACACATTAAAATGTATTCAAGTAGGACTCACCTCTGGGTTTGCCTTGATGGTAGCAGGCAATCTTAATTTGGCCAAAATATAGTACCAGGTGGCCCTCGTTTTGCAACGGTTCAATTTACACCGTTTCAGAATAACAACCTTTTTTTCCAGTCATGTGACTGCTATTGAAAAGCATTGAGAAGCAGTGCATTTATTAAAATAGCCAGTAGGTGGAGCTGTCCGCTTGTGTTACAGCAAAGCCAAGCAAGCTGAAATTAATCAGTTGAACCAGACCTGAGCTATCAAGCAGATTTCAAAGGAACAAGATCTTTCTGTCTATAACTCAGTCCAGATTGGAATGCATAGAAAGAACTTTTTGCAGAAAAATGCAAGTGAAGTCTGTGTTTTGTGATTATTTTATTAGTTTTATAATGCTGTTTAGCAAATGTTTTTGTTCATTTAACTTAGTATAATTATATATCCTGTGTTGTGTGATTATTTTATTAGGTTAATAATGCTGTCTAGCATTTAAAGTCTTCATTCCAAAGCTTTTAAAATAATGTATTAGGTGTTACTTATGACAATTTTGAGAGGGGCCTGGAACCTATCTCTCTCACTTCCCATTGACTTACATTATAAACTGGGTTTCAATTTGCAACGGTTTCGATTTACAACCATTCCTTCTGGAACCTAACCCCGGCGTAAACTGAGGGCTACCTGTACTTTTTGCCACACAAGTATGAATAGTGTGCATTTAACTTTTTTTAATATTCTAATGGTAGAACCTAATTTAGATCTTTTAAGGGTAAAAGTAGCATGTTTTTTATTATATTAGCACAACTTTTCTGTCTTTCTGCTCATAAAAATTGTAAGGTCAATGGCCGGCCATTTAGTTAAGGAAAGTTTAGTATAACAAGAGGGAAAATGCATAAAAATGTGTATATGTCAACTTTATAGATACATTTTCATTGGCAAATTTATGTGACTTTATTTTTTACTGATCATTGTTCATAATGCAGCCTCTAACTTCTGTAAACCTATACCTCAATAAAATTGATTAAAAATATTGCCCCTGGACTACCTCTTACATTTTTTTTAAATTTGTTATTCTCAAAACGCTAGTTACCAGGTTTATTCATATTGTGTCCTTTGAATAGGTAATATGTGATGTAAAAAATAAAGTTTTTTTTACTGTCTTAAAGTAAACTTTCATGATTCAGATAGGGCATGTAATTTCCTTCTTAATACAAGGAGAGTCCACAGCTGCATTCTTTACTTGTGGGAATACAGAACCTGGCTACCAGGAGGAGGCAAAAACACCCCAGCCAATGGCTTAAATACCTCCCCCACTTCCCTCATCCCCCAGTCATTCTTTGCCTTTTGTCACAGGAAGTTGGCAGAGAAGTGTCAGAAGATTTCGGAGTAGTTCCTTAGGAAGGGTATCTACCCTTCGATATGGGACTAGAGTTTTAAGTAGTCTTCTCAGCCTTTCAGTGAGAGCATTGATGAAAGTTAGAGTCTGGAGATGCCAGGAGAGTCTTTCTGCGAACCCATCCAGGCTCGTATTAAGAGCTCCTAAGCAATCAGCGTTGACAAGTTTTGCTGCCTGCTTTTCATCACTCAAGTCCATGTCAGAAGCGATGCTACAGTCTGTCACACTTGAGGGACCGTGTTTCTGTTCCACGGCATAGATTTTGGTAAGATTGTTTCATTTTTTGCACATATGGTAACGCTAGAAGACAGGGTCACAGTGGGACTCCTTTTATCTTTATGGAATCAAGGGTTAATATCACCTGAGGGGGATTGTTAAACAGTGGGGTTTAATCATATTTGTTTATATTTGTTTTCTGCTGCTTTATGTGTGTGAAATGTTTTTGGGCTCATAGGATGATACAGAATGTACAGGCTGCTTTTTAACTTGAGAGTTGGCAGTTTTATTAAGCTTGGCGTGCTTTTCCATTAGCAGGGGCGATCCTGCATGGTGCACCGTGTAACCGGGAGTGGTCACTGTTTCCATTCCCTATTCTCTATACTGTCTGGGTCATAGGAGGTGGTGAGTGCCCCAGCCATTGGGGGTATACGGTGCCAGTTGTTTTTTCTCTGATTAAATAGGGTTATCTAATTATGGAGGATTCTGATTTTTTTATAGGGGGATCCCTCTACGACAGAATTTGATACCTGTGTATATTGTGAGGAGGCCCGGATAGTCAAGCCCTCTCAATTATGTTCTGTATGCCACAACAGGGTGTTTTCATCAACTAATGTTGAGATGCTAGATACCACTGAGCGGCACTTCCAGTACTTTGGTTTCTGGTATCACTACTGATTCTAGTATTTTTTTTAGAATCTGGGGTTTTATTTTGTCAGTTGGCCAGAAAGCAAGGTCTAATGGTAGCTTCCCTTGTCTTGACGATTCTGGTTTAATTACCATCCTCTCATCTGATTGAAGACTTTTAGTGTTTTCATCTGTCTTCCTCGATCCTCAGAGATGGATCTAGCCCAGGGTTTCTCTGATGTAGGCACCAGAGAGGATTACTGGATGCTAATTTAGCCAGGCAACCTCCTTCAGGCCATCGCTAGCACTGTGTTGGAGGGGTGATGACTTATCATGGGGTCCATATTAGACTTCATTCCTTTTGTCAAGTCTCATCCCAGCCGAGGTTCGGTGTGTGCTGAGGCAGTGGAGTGGAGCTTTTTCAAATTTGTGTTTACAGATTTACATGGACTAAAGGTTGAGAGAATAGCTTTCCAGTGTCCTTGTCAAGATCTCCCTGTCCTGTGGGACATCTTTCTTAAATCTCCTGGGGCAGTTTTCACTTCGGTCGCAAGTCCATCAGGTTGGTGAGGGCATTCCCAAGGGGGCCAGGAATCTCTGGATATTCTCCCTCCCATTTATCTTTTTGGATCTTCAGGCAATCTGTTCTGCTCTGAGTGTTTAGTCTACTGGGTTTGTCCCAGTGTAAGGATTCTAGTCAGTCTTACTTTTACTGGCTTGGATTTTCTTCTGAGAACGAGAGACTCCCTAGTATTGAGGGTAGTATCTCAGGTTTGGTAGTGGGCAGAGGCCCACTACTGCTCACTGTCAGCAACCCTCTCTCCAGGGGGGATCATCCGGGACAGATGTTATCTACAGAAATTCCTTTTATCTGAATTGTAACTGGAAGGCGACGCCGATTGACAATCTCGGCACATCCCGTCTCTATTCCAGTTTACCCATTATGGGTCATGGTTCAGCGATCCTTAGGCAGAGCTAATGGCTACATTAACGGTGCCTTGGAGGTTCACTTAAATTTTCCTTTTCCACCATATCACTCTTTCCGTGAGTGGTGGCTCGAATCTAGCAGGGATAGAAGTCATTAATACTGATTACTCCGCTGAGGCCGCATAGAACGTGGTGCACGATTTAGTGGTTCACCTCCAATGAAGGTTACCTTGTCGCAGGGATCTGCAGGAACAAGGTCTCTTTGCTTCCTTGAATCCTTTTTCTCTGAGGCTGACTGCGAGATGTTGCTAAGTCTTAGCCGAAGAGATGGTTTTTCTGAGAGGTTATGGTCCTCTCCTTAAAGCGCGTAAGCAGGTCCCTCGTCATCTATCATAGGTGTGGAGGACCCCTTTGGCTCTGTAGAGCGTGGTTTGTCCTGGCACACTATTTAGACCTGCCAGGGTTCTTTCCTTCCTCCAGGATGATCTTGAGAAGGGCCTCTTAGCTAGTTCCTTGTTGAGACAGTTTTGGCCCTGTCTGTTTTTTGGCTCCAGAGGCTCGTTGAACTTCTGGACTTACAGTTTTTGTTAGGGCTCTGACTGTGTTCAGGCTGGTGTGTAGTTCTGATGCTCCTTCTTGGCGTTTTGGATCTTGTTCTTATGGTTTTGCATTGGGCTACTTTTGTCCTATGCATGAGGTTGTCTTTAAGTTGTTATCTTAGACGTCCCTTTACGTCTAAATATTGCTTCTGCGTGCAGAAGTCTCTGAGTTTATGGTCTTGCAATGTGACACTCCTTATCGGGTGTTCCACGATAGTAAGGCTGTTCTACAAACTTAGTTGGATTCCTGCTAAGGTTGTGTCAAATCGCACCTTCAGTCAAGAATTTGTGGTCCATTTTTTATATCCTATTCCTTCTGTACGAAGGAAGGTTTACTACATAATATGGAGTTGTGCCTTAAAGTTTTATCTTCAGGCTATATAGGAATAGACAGCTTTCTCTGTTTACTATCTATCTGGGAAGTGTAAGGGTCTGAAGACATCTTCAACTTCCTTATTTTTTAATTAAAGAGTATCTTCCACTTGGGATATGAGTCAGCGGGACGCAAGCTTCCTCAGAGGTTTACGGCTCAGTTTTTCAAGCAGTGACATCCTCTTGGGCCTCTCACATAGGGCCTCTATGGATCAGTTTTGTTGGGCGGACTTCTTGGTCTTCCTTAAATTCTTTTTCCAATCTTTTGTTGAGTTTTATGCTTCTGTTGAAGCAGCCTTCAGGTGAAATTGTTTTGCAGGCTGTAGTGCCCTCAGATGGGGTCCGCCTCTTCTTTTTTGCCCTCCCGTTAGCATTCAGTGTCCTCTGTAGCTTGGGTATTATTTCCCACAAGTAATGAATGCAGCTGTGGACTCTCCCTTTATTAAGAAGGAAAACATAAATTATGCTTACCAGATAATTTCCTTTCCTTCTGTACAGGGAGAGTCCACAGCTCCCGCCCATGTTCTCCATTGGGCGGCGCTAAATTTTAACTTGTTCTTCTAGCACCTTTTTCACCCTGATATTTCTCCTACTATTCCTTGTTCCCTCAGCAGAATTAATGGGGAATGAGGGAAGTGGGGGGGGTGGTATTTAAGCCTTTGGCTGGGGTGGCTTTGCCTCCTCCTGGTGGCCAGGTTCTGTAGTACCACAAGTAATTAATGCAGCTGTGGACTCTCCCTGTACAGAAAATTATCTGATAAGCATAATTTATGTTTTTAAACAACATTCCAATTTACTTTTATCATCAAATGTGCTTTGTTCTTTTGTTATGCTTAGTTGAAAGATAAACCTAGGTATGCTCATATGCTAATTTCTAGGTACCTTAAGGCTGCCTCTTATCACATGCTTTTTTATTTGCTTTTCACAACAGGGGAGTGCTAGTTCATGGGAGCCTTATTGATAACATTGTGATCACGGCCGTAGCTTGTGGCAGACACTGCACTAATTGACTAAAATGCAAGTCAATAGATAATAAATAAATAAAATGTCATGTGATCAGGGGGCTGTCAGAAGATGCTTAGATACAAGGTAATCACAGAGGTAACAAGTATATTAATATAACTCTGTTGGTTATGCAAAACTGGGGAATGGGTAATAAAGGGATTATCTGTCTATTTAAACAATACAAATTCTGGTATAGACTAGCATAATGATTTCAGTACTGACTTTTTTTGCAACATTTTTAATTTCCGCTTCTCTTTTGGTTATCAGCTATGTAGCACATTGCAGATCAGAAAAGTAAACATTTCATTATGGTGCATTACCATTTTTTGCTTGTCTTTAGAAACTGGTAGGGTACTGCACATAATGCACTATTTCATAGCTTAGCCAGATGTGTAAAATTAAACAACTAATATATTGTTTGGGTTTTGTGTTGTAGGAGCCTCAGCTGTCAAAGGATAACATTACATAAGAATTTATTTTTCACCTATGTGCTGAACTCAGTGTTTACACTTGTCCATCTTATCGCAGTTGTACCCAACACAGAACTTGTGAGAAGAGACCCTGTAAGTATTATATTTACTTAAATTTACATATTAGAATAGGATATACAATGTAGAAATAACAGTGACTAATCATCAATGTATGTTACTAGCAAAATCTAATGTTATAATCATAAAATGGCAGTTAGTGCAGTTTTGTATAGTAGTTAAATCAATGCTTAACCAAGAAAATATGTTTTTAAATTATATTTATAGACAGATTTTTTTCATTCTGTTTTATGGCAACAATCATATTGTAACATTTTTCTTTGCATTGCATTTGAATAACGTTTAAAATATAAAGGATGCCACAATTTAATTGAACCTTTCAAAACTCAAAAACTATGTAAATGTTTTTGGTTGTAGCTGTCTACAATAATTGATACTTGTAACACTGAATGTTTGGCTTAGCATTTTTACTACATTCATATATATTGAACTAGTTTGGCTGTATTTAGTATTAGGGGTCGATTCCAATCCTGATTCTGTTTATTAGTGGGTAGTGGGGGGTTTGGTGTATACGATTTATGTTTAGTGAGTCTTCCCAATCCATGTAATAATATTTCTTTCTTTGGAAAAGTTCAGATTGGATCTGAGCAAATAGCAGGAAAATCACATATAAGATGCATGGTGAAATGGTATATAAGGTTATTGGAACACAACTGCTGATATTAGAATATGTGTAAATGTATCACCTCCTAATTTGATATACACTATAAATTTATAGAAGTGCAATCAAGATTCTGGAAGGAGAATGACTTTGCTAATACTAAGTAGCATTGTGGGCTAGTGTCTCTGTGGCTTAATAGGAATTTAGCCAAAAGAGTCTCCTATTTGTGATTAGGAATTCTGAGATTGCTAGAAGTATTGCCTTTTAGTTATAGAGAAGTGCTAATGTTGCACTGATAGCTTAAATTAGTTGAGAAGCCTTCACTGGCTACCTATGTTCCAGCTAAATCAAGCTATCCTCAGCATAAGGAGTAGATGAAGCTCAAGAGCGATGGTGCACAGGAAAAACGGCTGATAGCTTTGCAAGCGACTGGAGAATAAACTGCAAATGGGGAGGAGTTTTCCTTTCCGAGAATCTGCCATGTAAGAGGTCATCAGCTGTTGATGTCAGAGACGCTACAGCCTTAGTAACCCACTATGCCTGCTCTTGAAGAAAAGCAGCTAAGTGGTGAGTGGTAAGTCGGTGTAGAATACAAACTGAAATTTGCTATGTGCAGGGCTGCAATCCGCAGCAGAGAGCCTCCGGAGGAGCTTTTTCAGGAACAATGTTGCAAATCCGTTTAGGAGTTAAGAATTTGCAACAGGTTAGGAACAAAGTTGTGATCCCACTTAGGAAGTCCTTCAGGGAGAAATACAGCAATAGTTAGCGGTTAGCTATTGAGTTTGTAATCCAAACTAGATGAGCTCAGTTAGAGCAGCTGCTACCATTAACAGCAACCAAAATACTAAGCAGGCAGGTTTGAAAACGAGGTAGCTGTAATGAGTTTGTGGGCACGACTAGATGAGTCATAGTGAAGAGAATTAAAGGTACATAACTCAGGCAAGCAGGAACTCTGACTCATGGACAGCAATGGATTCCAATTTCACAATATTCCTGACCAGGGGTTTTGCACTTTATTTCGGAAACAAGATGGACACATCAAATTCAAAACATAAAGGCTAGATTACAAGTGGAGAGCTAATTTATTGTGCTCTTGTAAACAGACAAATTCACCCATTTATGGGTGTGCGATAAATAACCAGACATTGCAAGTGGCTGGTTATTGCTACTGGAAGGTCACGGTAGCAATTAGTGCTCCGAAATATAACCAGAGATCAGATCTCTGGTTAATTTTCAAAATATTCCCAAATTGCCCCAAAATAAAGTATATTGTAGATTTTAATAAAAACTGCACAAAAAAAAAACGGCACTGAAAAGTTCCTTTGCATTGCGGTCTATGGGGAACTGTGTTCCCTGTAAATATATATGTATATGCTTATATACAGATATATTTATGTGTTAATATATGTATATACATATATAAACACATAGATATATATGTATATAAGCCTATATATATTTAAAATCTGCTGCCCATCACTGCACAACTTACCCCCTTTGCTGCACTAGGTTCTCATGCCATGTCTCACGGCATGAGAATGAGACTCACATTGGAGCCTATGGAAGCAAGCTTGCATTCGCATTGTGCTCAACTTATAATATCATTGCACATTTGTGTGCGCTGGTATTACTGAGTGGAGGGCAAATATTAAAATTATTTGATCAGAGACACCATTTTAGATGTGTCAGGTTAGGAAATGTCCAGAAGAAGACCCAAATGCTAGGGCGAACTTAAACAACACCCTTGCACTCTGAGTTTAATCCAGGACGTGACCCCACGACAACCTCTAAAAAACAATGTACTCACAATATGGAGCAGAGTAATTCCACAGAATCAGGAGAGCAGGGATCGTCCACTTATACTCAGACAGAGGAAGGGTAAAACAAGAAACAGTTAATAATGCAGGAGTAGGTAACTTGTATCAGGCAATTTGAGGGTTAACACTGTGTAGTCAGTCCTTGCAGAGTTTGGCAACAGGTTATCAGGCAGTTTGAAGGTTAATACTGAATAGTCAGTACTTGCAGAGTTAGAAAACAGGATATCAGGTAGTTTGAAGGTTTACACTGAATAAACAGTACTTGCAGAGGTTGGCAACAGGTAAACATGCAGTTTGAGAGTTTCACAGAATAAACAGTACTTGCAGTGTTTTGCAACAGGATATCAAGCAGTTTGAAGGTTACACTGAATAAACAGTACTTGCAGAGTTTGGCAACAGGTTAACATGCAGTTTGAGAGATTCACAGAATAAACAGTACTTGCAGTGTTTGGCAACAGGTTATCAGGAAGTTTGAGGGTTAACCCAGCATAGTCAATCTTTGCAAAGTTTGGCAACAGAAATTCAGCAGTTATAGAGTTTCCACAGCGAAGTCCTCACAGGAGCCACAAAGAGAAACAAACAAACGGGCACTGAAGAAACAGGAATTCCGGGAATAAAAAGCCTGGTAGTGACATCATCAGGAAGGGGCAGCTCAGACTACCTGCCAATCAAGCACAAAGAGAGGACCGCCGGAGCTTCCCAGCGGCCAAGCATGACAGTGCCCCCTCCTCAAGGACCTCTCCAGGGGACCCGACCGGGACTGGCAGGGTATTTCTTGTGAAAAGACTTGACAAGAGCTGGAGCATGAACATGAGAGGCTGGTTCCCAAGATCATTCAGAGATAGGATAACCCTTCCAATGGACCAGGTAGTACAGCCGATTGCCCCGTAGCTTGGAATCAAAAATCTGTCTGACTTCAAACTCAGAAGTTCCCTCTACAGAAAGTGGAGGAGGTGGTTTACTCTTAATAGAGTACCGGTTGTTGATGACTGGCTTCAGTAAGGAGACATGAAACACTGGATGGATCTTGAGAGTCTTGGGTAAAGCCAGGCGGTATGCAGAAGAACAAATTTTGGAAACAATTTGAAAAGGTCCAATGTACTTAGGACCCAACTTAGTACAAGGTTGTTTTAGACGTATGAATCTGGTGGATAAAAATACTCTGTCTCCAGTACGAAGTAAAGGAGCCTTACACCTTCTGCGATCAGCATATCTCTTGTGTCTTAAGGAAGAGGAAAGTAGATTTTGATGAATGAGTTGCCAGTGGTTATTGAGATTTTTCACAATACGATCTGCTCCAGGGACTTCAGTAGAACTGGTAATCATAGGAAAGTTTTTAGGTTCAAAACCATAAGCTGCCTTAAAGGGAGAGGTCTGTAAAGAGACGTTATAGCGTGAGTTGTGAGCTAATTCTGCCAAAGGCAATAACTGAGACCAGTTGGAGTGGTGATGGTCTACATAATGTCTAAGAAATTATTCCAAGGTTTGATTTACACGCTCAGTCTGTCCGTTGGATTGAGGATGATGTGCAGTAGAAAGAGATATGTTCAAATTGAACTCCGCGATCTGACACTATGTTAGTGGGAAAACCATGTAAATGAGATATATGTAGAACAAAGAGTTCAGAAAGTCTTTGAGCTGAAGGCAAGCCTGGAAGAGGTATGAAGTGAGCAGACTTGGAGAACCGATCCACCACTACCCAAATGGTCATATTTCCAGCAGAAACAGGAAGATCTGTAACAAAGTCAATGGATATGTGAGACCAAGAGTAATGAGGAATAGGAAGAGGGTGTAATAGACCAAACGGTTGATGAGAAGATTGTTCGAAGCACAAGAACTACAAGCAGCAATATAATCCTTAACATCCCTCCTTATAGTGGACCACTAAACATGCTGCTTCAGTTTCCACACAGTATTGGTTACTCCAGGATGACCTGCTGAAATGTTGTCGTGAGCCCAACGTAGAAGCTTAAGACTTAATCCTTTGGGTACATACAGGATACCAGAAGGTAGTTTGCAAGAAGATGGTACCCGGACTTGAGCAGCATGTAAAGCCTGTACTGGAAAAGAGGATACTTGAGCCAAAACTTTGACTGGACGTAGTATAGGTTCAGAATCCAAAGGAGAAGGCTCAGAAGATTGGAACTGCCTAGATAAAGCATCTGCCTTGGAATTTTTTGAACCAGGAACATAGGAAAGTACAAAATTAAACCTGGAGAAGAACAAGGCCCACCGAGCCTGACGAGGATTGAGACGAGTAGCTGCATGGAGGTATAAAAGATTCTTATGATCTGTTAGAATGAAAAAAGGTTGACTGGTACCCTCTAACCAATGCCTCCATTCATCCAAAGCTAATTTTATAGCCAAAAGCTCCCTATGGCCCACATCATAATTTAACTCAGCAGGATTGATTTTTTTTTTTAAAAGAACGCCACAGGATGTATCTTGCTTGTAGTCGAATCACGTTGGGAGAGAATAGCTCCAGCTGCTATAGAAGAAGCGTCAACCTCCAAAATAGACTGGAGATCAGGAATTGGATGATGGAGAAGAGGTGCAGAAGAAAATGCTGCTTTTAGCATTTCAAAAGCCTGTACTGCCGAAGTGGACCAGTTCTTACAATTTTGCATTTTCTTAGTAAGAGAAGTGAGCGGAGACGTGATGTCAGAAAAGTTCTTAATAAACTTTCTATAGTAATTGGCAAAGCCAAGAAACCTCTGCAGGGATTTGAGAGTAGTTGGTCTGGGCCAGTCCTTGATAGCCGAAAGTTTAGCAAGATCCATCTCAAAACCTGATTCTCAAATGATATAACCCAAAAAGGGAATGGAACTCTGATGAAAAGAGCATTTCTCCAATTTAGCAAACAGGGAATTGTCTCGTAACCTCTGAAGTACCAGTCTTACATGATGTACATGTTCCTGTAATGTTTTGGAATAGATCAGAATGTCATCGAGATAAATGATAACAAATCAATTTAGATAATCTCAGAATATTTCGTTAACAAATTGCTGAAATACTGCTGGTGCATTGCAGAATCCGAATGGCATTAATGGATACTCGTAGTGACCAAATCTAGTGTTAAATGCTGTCTTCCATTTTGTCTCCTTTATGGATTCTGACCAAATTGTAGGCCCCACTGAGATCTAACTTGAAAAAAATAGAAGCATCTTGAAGATGATCAAATAACTCAGGAATGAGCGGCAGAGGATAGCTGTTTTTGACAGTAATCTGATTCAGGGCTTGATAATTGATACAGGGACGGGGACCTCCATCTTTTTTCCCAATGAACAAAAATCCCGCACCCACAGGTGATGAGGAAGGATGAATAAATCTTTTGGCTAAGTTGTCCTTTATGTATTCATCAAGAGAGACATTTTCTTGATGAGAGAGGGGATAGGTCTTTCCCTTAGGTAGAGGAGCCCCTAAAAACAATTCGATAGGACAGTCAAATATCCGGTGTGGAGGTATCGTCTCAGCCTCCTTTTTAGAAAACACATCACTAAAGGCATGATAGTAATTAGGCAATGAATCAGGAACTTCAACCATAGCTACGACAGGACAAGATGGTTTTGAGGGATTTTGCAGGTAATGTTTGAAACAGGTAGTTCCCCATGAAATAAGTTCTCCTTTAGACCATGAGAAGACTGGATCATGAAGCTGCAACCAGGGTAACCCCAGAATCAATGGTATGTGGGGAGAAGTGATGACGTCGAAACAAATAATTTCAGAATGGAGTATGCCCACAGACAAAAGAAGAGGAATGGTAGAATTTTGTATGATACCAGAACCTAGAGGCTGTCCACTAACAGTGGTTACCTTAATTTACCTTAATTAACTGTTTCTTGGCTTGAAGAGGAATCCTGAGAGAGTCAGCAAAGTTTGAATCAATGAAAACTCCAGCATCCCCAGAGTCAATGAGAGCTTGAGCTCGAAACTTTGTGTTTTCAAAAGTGATAGTTACAGGAAGAAAAAGTTTAGAATTGAGGGTAGACATGGGATTCTGGCTTAACTCTGTCCCTCTATCAAAAGTTAAGTCTTGGCTTTTACTGGCTGGATAAGACAGGCCTTCAGTAAATGTCCTTTGGTACCACAATACAGACATAATCCAAGAGTACGCCTTCTATGGCGTTCATCTTCTGACAATTTAATAGCTCCTACTTCCATGGGTTCCACAGACTCAGGAGATTGGGAATTATTATTAGACAGACTTGAGGTTCGAATAGGAGGATGAAAAGAAGATTTAACAAAGGATCTCCGATTCCTATCTCTCTCCTGAAGACATTCAGAATGCCGGGCGTCAAGAGTAATACACAAATTGATAAGACCCTCCAATGAATCGGGGAGTTCCCGAAATACAAGTTCATCCTTAAGGCATTCGCAAAGTCCCTTGCGAAAGGCTGCCCGTAAGGCTCCATGGTTCCAATCAGTTTCTGCTGCTAAAGTCCTGAATTCAATAGCATATTGAGCTACCGAAAGGGATCCCTGTCTCAGATCCAACAATCCTGCCTCTGCAGCTGCAGACCTCCTAGGCTTGTCAAAAACAGAAGAAAAAATGGACACAAATAATTCCACATTCTGTAGTAAAGGATCATTCTTCTCTAAAAGAGGAGACACCCAGGCTAGAGCCTTACCCTTCATGATGGATATAATAAAGGTGATTTTGGAAGTAGAATTGGAAAAAAACTTGAGGATTGCTTCTGAAGTGTAAACGACACTGATTACGGAATCCACGGCATTCTTCAGGATTACCGTCATATTTATCTGGAAGTGGGATTTGTGGTATATACTGTCAACAGGTTGAGGTGGGTTGCCCTTGTAGAGCCACAGCCCTGGATAACTCATCAGGATCCATATTATGGCCCGTTTGTACTGTCAGGTTAGGAAATGTCCAAAAGAAGACCCAAATGCAGGGGCGAACTTAAACAACACCCTTGCACTCTGAGTTTAATCCAGGATGTGACCCCACGACAACCTCTAAAAAACAATGTACTCACAATATGGAGCAGAGTTAGCCTGAGTCGAAAGTAATTCAAGATATCAGCCAAATAGACTTCTGAGTCAGGAACTGGTTTCAGGAAATGTCTTCCACAGAATCAGGAGAGCAGGGATCGTCCACTTATACTTAGACAGAGGAAGGGTAAAACAAGAAACAGTTAATAATGCAGGAGTAGGTAACTTGTATAAGGCAATTTGAGGGTTAACACTGTGTAGTCAGTCCTTGCAGAGTTTGGCAACAGGTTATCAGGCAGTTTGAAGGTTAATACTGAATAGTCAGTACTTGCAGAGTTAGAAAACAGGATATCAGGTAGTTTGAAGGTTTACACTGAATAAACAGTACTTGCAGAGGTTGGCAACAGGTAAACATGCAGTTTGAGAGTTTCACAGAATAAACAGTACTTGCAGTGTTTTGCAACAGGATATCAAGCAGTTTGAAGGTTACACTGAATAAACAGTACTTGCAGAGTTTGGCAACAGGTTAACATGCAGTTTGAGAGATTCACAGAATAAACAGTACTTGCAGTGTTTGGCAACAGGTTATCAGGAAGTTTGAGGGTTAACCCAGCATAGTCAGTCTTTGCAAAGTTTCGCAACAGAAAATCAGCAGAGTTTCCACAGCGAAGTCCTCACAGGAGCCACAAAGAGAAACAAACAAACGGGCACTGAAGAAACAGGAATCCCGGGAATAAAAAGCCTGGTAGTGACATCATCAGGAAGGGGCGGCTCAGACTACCTGCCAATCAAGCACAAAGAGAGGACCGCCGGAGCTTCCCAGCGGGCAAGCATGACAGTGCCCCCTCCTCAAGGACCTCTCCGGGGAACCCGACTGGGCCTGGCAGGGTATTTCTTGTGAAAAGACTTGACAAGAGCTGGAGCATGAACATGAGAGGCTGGTTCCCAAGATCGTTCAGAGATAGGATAACCATTCCAATGGACCAGGTAGTACAGCCGATTGCCCCGTAGCTTGGAATCCAAAATCTGTCTGACTTCAAACTCAGAAGTTCCCTCTACAGAAAGTGGAGGAGGTCGTTTACTCTTAATAGAGTACCGGTTGTTGATGACTGGCTTGAGTAAGGAGACATGAAACACTGGATGGATCTTGAGAGTCTTGGGTAAAGCCAGGCGGTATGCAGAAGAACAAACTTTGGAAACAATTCGAAAAGGTCCAATGTACTTAGGACCCAACTTAGTACAAGGTTGTTTTCGACGTATGAATCTGGTGGATAAAAATACTCTGTCTCCAGTACGAAGTAAAGGAGCCTTACACCTTCTGCGATCAGCATATCTCTTGTGTCTTAAGGAAGACAAAAGTAGATTTTGACGAATGAGTTGCCAGTGGGTACTGAGATTTTTCACAATACGATCTGCTTCAGGGACTTCAGTAGAACTGGTAATCATAGGAAAGGTTTCAGGTTCAAAACCATAAGCTGCCTTAAAGGGAGAGGTCTGTAAAGAGACTTTATAGCGTGAGTTGTGAGCTAATTCTGCCAAAGGCAATAACTGAGACCAGTTGGAGTGGTGATGGTCTACATAATGTCTAAGAAAAGTTTCCAAGGTTTGATTTACACGCTCTGTCTGTCCGTTGGATTGAGGATGGTGTGCAGTAGAAAGAGATATGTTGATTCTGAAGTGCTTACAAAAAGACCTCCAAAACATGGAAACAAATTGAACTCCGCGATCTGAGACTATGTCAGTGGGAAAACCATGTAAATGAGATATATGTAGAACAAAGAGTTCAGAAAGTCTTTGAGCTGAAGGCAAACCTGGAAGAGATATGAAGTGAGCAGACTTGGAGAACCGATCCACCACTACCCAAATGGTCATATTTCCAGCAGAAACAGGAAGATCTGTAACAAAGTCAATGGATAAGTGAGACCAAGGGTAATGAGGAATAGGAAGAGGATGTAATAGACCAAACGGTTGATGAGAAGATTGTTCAAATCACAAGAACTACAAGCAGCAATATAATCCTTAACATCCCTCCTCATAGTGGACCACTAAACATGCTGCTTCAGTTTCCACAAAGTATTGGTTACTCCAGGATGACCTGCTGAAATGTTGTCGTGAGCCCAATGTAGAAGCTTAAGACTTAATCCTTTGGGTACATACAGGATACCAGAAGGTAGTTTGCAAGAAGATGGTACCCGGACTTGAGCAGCATGTAAAGCCTGTACTGGAAAAGAGGATACTTGAGCCAAAACTTTGACTGGACGTAGTATAGGTTCAGAATCTAAAGGAGAAGGCTCAGAAGATTGGAACTGCCTAGATAAAGCATCTGCCTTGGAATTTTTTGAACCAGGAACAAAGGAAAGTACAAAATTAAACCTGGAGAAGAACAAGGCCCACCGAGCCTGACGAGGATTGAGACGAGTAGCTGCATGGAGGTATAAAAGATTCTTATGATCTGTTAGAATGAAAAAAGGTTGACTGGTACCCTCTAACCAATGCCTCCATTCATCCAAAGCTAATTTTATAGCCAAAAGCTCCGTATGGCCCATATCATAATTTAACTCAGCAGGATTGATTTTTTTTCGAAAAGAACGCCACAGGATGTATCTTGCTTGTAGTAGAATCACGTTGGGAGAGAACAGCTCCAGCTGCTATAGAAGAAGCGTCAACCTCCAAAATAGACTGGAGATCAGGAATTGGATGACGGAGAAGAGATGCAGAAGAAATTGCTGATTTTAGCGTTTGAAAAGCCTGTACTGCCGAAGTGGACCAGTTCTTACAATTTTGCATTTTCTTAGTAAGAGAAGTGAGCGGAGGCGTGATGTCAGAAAAGTTCTTAATAAACTTTCTATAGTAATTGGCAAAGCCAAGAAACCTCTGCAGGGATTTGAGAGTAGTTGGTCTGGGCCAGTCCTTGATAGCCGAAAGTTTAGCAAGATCCATCTCAAAACCTGATTCTCAAATGATATGACCCAAAAAGGGAATGGAACTCTGATGAAAAGAGCATTTCTCCAATTTAGCAAACAGGGAATTGTCTCGTAACCTCTGAAGTACCAGTCTTACATGATGTACATGTTCCTGTAATGTTTTGGAATAGATCAGAATGTCATCGAGATAAATGATAACAAATCAATTTAGATAATCTCGGAATCTTTCGTTAACAAAGTGCTGAAATACTGCTGGTGCATTGCAGAATCCGAATGGCATTAATGGATACTCGTAGTGACCAAATCTAGTGTTAAATGCTGTCTTCCATTTCGTCTCCTTTATGGATTCTGACCAAATTGTAGGCCCCACAGAGATCTAACTTGGAAAAAATAGAAGCACCTTGAAGATGATCAAATAACTCAGGAATGAGCGGCAGAGGATAGCTGTTTTTGATAGTAATCTGATTCAAGGCCTGATAATTGATACAGGGACGGGGACCTCCATCTTTTTTCCCAATGAACAAAAATCCCGCACCCACAGGTGATGAGGAAGGACGAATAAATCTTTTGGCTAAGTTGTCCTTTATGTATTCATAAAGAAAGACATTTTCTTGATGAGAGAGGGGATAGGTCCTTCCCTTAGGTAGAGGAGCCCCTAAAAACAATTCGATAGGACAGTCAAATATCTGGTGTGGAGGTATCATCTCAGCCTCCTTTTTAGAAAACACATCACTAAAGGCATGATAGTAATTAGGCAATGAATCAGGAACTTCAACCATAGCTACGACAGGACAAGATGGTTTTGAGGGATTTTGCAGGCAATGTTTGAAACAGGTAGATCCCCAGGAAATAAGTTCTCCTTTAGACCATGAGAAGACTGGATCATGAAGCTGCAACCAGGGTAACCCCAGAATCAATGGTATGTGGGGAGAAGTGATGACGTCAAAACAAATAGTTTCAGAATGGAGTATGCCCACAGACAAAAGAAGAGGAATGGTAGAATTTTGTATGATACCAGAACCTAGAGGCTGTCCACTAACAGTGGTTACCTTAATTAACTGTTTCTTGGCTTGAAGAGGAATCCTGAGAGAGTCAGCAAAGTTTGAATCAATGAAAACTCCAGCAGCCCCAGAGTCAATGAGGGCTTGAGCTTGAAATTTTGTGTTTCCAAAAGTGATAGTTACAGGAAGAAAAAGTTTAGAATTGAGGGAAGACATGGTATTCTGGCTTAACTCTGTCCCTCTATCAAAAGTTAAGCCTTGGCTTTTACTGGCTGGATAAGACAGGCCTTCAGTAAATGTCCTTTGGTACCACAATACAGACATAATCCAAGAGTACGCCTTCTATGGCGTTCATCTTCTGACAATTTAATAGCTCCTACTTCCATGGGTTCCACAGACTCAGGAGATTGGGAATTATTATTAGACAGACTTGAGGTTCGAATAGGAGGATGAAAAGAAGATTTAACAAAGGATCTCCGATTCCTATCTCTCTCCTGAAGACATTCAGAATGCCGGGCGTCAAGAGTAATACACAAATTGATAAGACCCTCCAATGAATCGGGGAGTTCCCGAAATACAAGTTCATCCTCAAGGCATTCGCAAAGTCCCTTGCGAAAGGCTGCCCGTAAGGCTCCATGGTTCCAATCAGTTTCTGCTGCTAAAGTCCTGAATTCAATAGCATATTGAGCAACCGAAAGGGATCCCTGTCTCAGATCCAACAATCCTGCCTCTGCATCTGCAGACCCCCTAGGCTTGTCAAAAACAGAAGAAAAAATGGACACAAATAATTCCACATTCTGTAGTAAAGGATCATTCTTCTCTAAAAGAGACACCCAGGCTAGAGCCTTACCCTTCATGAGGGATATAATAAAGGTGATTTTGGAAGTAGAATTGGAAAAAAACTTGAGGATTGTTTCTGAAGTGTAAATGACACTGATTACAGAATCCACGGCATTCTTCAGGATTACCGTCATATTTATCTGGAAGTGGGATTTGTGGTATATACTGTCAACAGGTTGAGGTGGGTTAAAGACAGCATTTTAGTTAGTAGCAGCTGCAGCAGCAGTCGCCGTAGCTTGAGAAGGAGCGGAGAAGTTATGTAGCAGAGCAGTAAACTGGTCAAGCTTGGAATCCAAAGATTGCAAATGAGCAGAATGATTTCCTAGAAGTTGCCCTTGTAGAGCCACAGCCCTGGATAACTCATCAGGATCCATATTATGGCCCGTTTGTACTGTCAGGTTAGGAAATGTCCAGAAGAAGACCCAAATGCTAGGGCGAACTTAAACAACACCCTTGCACTCTGAGTTTAATCCAGGACCTGACCCCTTGGCAAACTCTAAAAAACAATGTACTCACGATATGGAGCAGAGTTAGCCTGAGTCCAAAGTAATTCAAGATATCAGCCAAATAGACTTCTGAGTCAGGAACTGGTTTCAGGAAATGTCTTCCACAGAATCAGGAGAGCAGGGTAAAACAAGAAACAGTTAATAATGCAGGAGTAGGTAACTTGTATCAGGCAATTTGAGGGTTAACACTGTTTAGTCAGTCCTTGCAGAGTTTAGCAACAGGTTATCAGGCAGTTTGAAGGTTAATACTGAATATTCAGTACTTGCAGAGTTAGACAACAGGATATCAGGTAGTTTGAGGGTTAACACTGTGTAGTCAGTCCTTGAAGAGTTTGGCAACAGGTCATCAGGCAGTTTGAGGGTTAATACTGAATAAACTGTACTTGCAGTGTTTGGCAACATAATATCAAGCAGTTTGAAGGTTACACTGAATAAACAGTACCTGCAGTGTTTGGCAACAGGTTAACATGCAGTTTGAGAGATTCACAGAATAAACAGTACTTGCAGTGTTTGGCAACAGGTTACCAGGAAGTTTGAGGGTTAACCCAGCATAGTCAGTCTTTGCAGAGTTTGGCAACAGAAAATCAGCAGTTAGAGAGTTTCCACAGCGAAGTCCTCACAGGAGCCACAAAGAGAAACAAACAAACGGGCACTGAAGAAACAGGAAGCCCGGAATAAAAAGTCTGGTAGTGACATCATCAGGAAGGGGTGGCTCAGACTACCTGCCAATCAAGCACAAAGAGAGGACCGCCAGAGCTTTCCAGCGGCCGAGCATGACAGTGCCCCCTCCTCAAAGAACCCTCCGGGGGACCCGACCGGGCCTGGCAGGGTATTTCTTGTGAAAAGACTTGACAAGAGCTGGAGCATGAACATGAGAGGCTGGTTCCCAAGATCGTTCAGAGATAGGATAACCCTTCCAATGGACCAGGTAGTACAGCCGATTGCCCCGTTGCTTGGGATCCAAAATCGGTCTGACTTCAAACTCAGAAGTTCCCTCTACAGAAAGTGGAGGAGGTGGTTTACTCTTAATAGAGTACCGGTTGTTGATGACTGGCTTGAGTAAGGAGACATGAAACACTGGATGGATCTTGAGAGTCTTGGGTAAAGCCAGGCGGTATGCAGAAGAACAAACTTTGGAAACAATTCAAAAAGGTCCAATGTACTTAGGACCCAACTTAGTACAAGGTTGTTTTAGACGTATGAATCTGGTGGATAAAAATACTCTGTCTCCAGTACGAAGTAAAGGAGCCTTACACCTTCTGTGATCAGCATATCTCTTGTGTCTTAAGGAAGAGGAAAGTAGATTTTGACGAATGAGTTGCCAGTGGTTACTGAGATTTTTCACAATACGATCTGCTCCAGGGATTTCAGTAGAACTGGTAATCATAGGAAAGGTTCTAGGTTCAAAACCATAAGCTGCCTTAAAGGGAGAGGTCTGTAAAGAGACATTATAGCGTGAGTTGTGAGCTAATTCTGCCAAAGGCAATAACTGAGACCAGTTGGAGTGGTGATGGTCTACATAATGTCTAAGAAAAGATTCCAAGGCTTGATTTACACGCTCAGTCTGTCCGTTGGATTGAGGATGATGTGCAGTAGAAAGAGATATGTTGATTCTTAAGTGCTTACAAAAAGACCTCCAAAACTTGGGAACAAATTGAACTCCGCGATCTGAGACTATGTCAGTGGGAAAACCATGTAAATGAGATATATGTAGAACAAAGAGTTCAGAAAGTCTTTGAGCTGAAGGCAAGCCTGGAAGAGATATGAAGTGAGCAGACTTGGAGAACCGATCCACCACTACCCAAATGGTCATATTTCCAGCAGAAACAGGAAGATCTGTAACAAAGTCCATGGATAAGTGAGACCAAGGGTAATGAGGAATAGGAAGAGGGTGTAATAGACCAAACGGTCGATGAGAAGATTGTTCGAAGCACAAGAAATACAAGCAGCAATATAATCCTTAACATCCCTCCTCATAGTGGACCACTAAACATTCTGCTTCAGTTTCCACAAATTATTGGTTACTCCAGGATGACCTGCTGAAATGTTGTTGTGAGCCCAACGTAGAATCTTAAGATGTAATCCTTTGGGTACATACAGGATACCAGAAGGTAGTTTGCAAGAAGATGGTACCTGGACTTGAGCAGCATGTAAAGCCTGTACTGGAAAAGAGGATACTTGAGCCAAAACTTTGACTGGACGTAGTATAGGTTCAGAATCCAAAGGAGAAGGCTCAGAAGATTGGAACTGCCAAGATAAAGCATCTGCCTTGGAATTTTTTGAACCAGGAACATAGGAAAGTACAAAATTAAACCTGGAGAAGAACAAGGCCCATCGAGCCTGACGAGGATTGAGACGAGTAGCTGCATGGAGGTATTAAAGATTCTTATGATCTGTTAGAATGAAAAAAGGTTGACTGGTACCCTCTAACCAATGCCTCCATTCATCCAAAGCTAATTTTATAGCCAAAAGCTCCTTATTGCCCACATCATAATTTAACTCAGCAGGATTGATTTTTTTCGAAAAGAATGCCACAGGATGTATCTTGCTGGTTGTCGGATCACGTTGGGAGAGAACAGCTCCAGCTGCTATAGAAGAAGCATCAACCTCCAAAATAAACTGGAGATCAGGAATTGGATGACTGAGAAGAGGTGCAGAAGAAAATGCTGATTTAAGCATTTCAAAAGCCTGTACTGCCGAAGTGGACCAGTTCTTACAATTTTGCCTTTTCTTAGTAAGAGAAGTGAGCGGAGACGTGATGTCAGAAAAGTTCTTAATAAACTTTATATAGTAATTGGCAAAGCCAAGAAACCTCTGCAGGGATTTGAGAGTAGTTGGTCTGGGCCAGTCCTTGATAGCCGAAAGTTTAGCAAGATCCATCTCAAAACTTGATTCTCAAATGATATAACCCAAAAAGGGAATGGAACTCTGATGAAAAAAGCATTTCTCCAATTTAGCGAACAGGGAATTGTCTCATAACCTCTGAAGTACCAGTCTTACATGATGTACATGTTCCTGTAATGTTTTGGAATAGATCAGAATGCCATCGAGATAAATGATAACAAATCGATTTAGATAATCTCTGAAGATTTTGTTAACAAAGTGCTGAAATACTGCTGGTGCATTGCACAATCCGAATGGCATTACTAGATACTCGTAGTGACCAAATCTAGTGTTAAATGCTGTCTTTCATTCATATCCTTTACGGATTCTGACCAAATTGTAGGCCCCACAGAGATCTAACTTGGAAAAAATAGAAGTTCCTTGAAGACGGTCAAATAACTCAGGAATGAGCGGCAGAGGATAGATGTTTTTGACAGTAATCTTATTCAAGGCCCGATAATTGATACAGGGACGGTGACCTCCATCTTTTTTCCCAATGAACAAAAATCCCGCACCCACAGGTGATGAGGAAGGACGAATAAATCTTTTGGCTAAGTTGTCCTTTATGTAGTCCTCAAGAGAGGCATTTTCTTGATGAGAGAGGGGATAGGTCCTTCCCTTAGGTAGAGGAGCCCCTGAAAACAATTCGATAGGACAGTCAAATATCCAGTGTGGAGGTAACATCTCAACCTCCTTTTTAGAAAACACATCACTAAAGGCATGATAGTAATTAGGCAATGAATCAGGAACTTCAACCATAGCTACGACAGGACAAAATGGTTTTGAGGGATTTTGCAGGCAATGTTTGAAACAGGTAGTTCCCCAGGAAATAAGTTCTCCTTTAGACCATGAGAAGACTGGATCATGAAGCTGCAACCAGGGTAACCCCAGAATCAACGGTATGTGGGGAGAAGTGATGACGTCAAAACGAATAATTTCAGAATGGAGTATGCCCACAGACAAAAGAACAGGAATGGTAGAATTTTGTATGACCAGAACCTAGAGGATGTCCACTAACAGTGGTTACCTTAATTAACTGTTTCTTGGCTTGAAGAGGAATCCTGAGAGAGTCAGCAAAGTTTGAATCAATGAAAACTCCAACAGCTCCAGAGTCAATTAGGGCTTGAGCTCAAAACTTTGTGCTTCCAAAAGTGATAGTTACAGGAAGAAAAAGTTTAGAATTGAGGGAAGACATGGGATTCTGGCTAAACTCTGTCCCTCTATCAAAAGTTAAGCCTTGGCTTTTACTGGCCGGATAAGACAGGCCTTCAGTAACTGTCCTTTGGTACCACAATACAGACATAATCCAAGAGTACACCTTCTATGGCGTTCAGTTTCTGACAATTTAATAGCTCCTACTTCCATGGGTTTCACAGACTCAGGAGATTGGGAATTATTATTAGACAGACTTGAGGTTCGAATAGGAGGATGAAAAGAAGATTTAACAAAGGATCTCCGATTCCTATCTCTCTCCTGAAGTTGTTCAGAATGCCAGGCGTCAAGAGTAATACACAAATTGATAAGACCCTCCAATGAATCGGGGAGTTCCTGAAATACATACAGTATTGTAAGCATAGTATTCAGGTCATTAGGAACATAATTTCTCTTGAAAATTGTGTCATCATGGTCAGGAGTAAAGTATTTATCATTCAGTCATTAGAAAAGTTGAATGCAAATTAACATCAAACACAGTTTTTCATTATTTTAGATGAAAATCTTGCCAAAAGAGAAAACAAGCGCCTAGATTTAGAGTTCTGCATTAGCCGTCAAAAGCAGCGTTAAGGGGTCCTAACGCTGCTTTTGGCCGCCTGCTGGTATTTAGAGTCAGGCAGGAAAGGGTCTAACGCTCACTTTCCAGCCACAACTTTTCCATACCGCAGAACCCCTTGCGCCAATTGCGTATCCTATCTTTTCAATGGGATCTTCCTAACGCTGGTATTTAGAGTCTTGGAAAGGCTGTAGTTAAGTGCTTTATGGGCTAACGCCAGTATATAAAGCTCTTAACTACAGTGCTCTAAAGTACACTAACACCCATAAACTACCTATGTACCCCTAAACCGAGGTCCCCCCACATCGCCGCCACTATAATAAATATTTTTAACCCCTAATCTGCCAACTGCACATCGCCGCCACCTACATTATCCCTATGAACCTCTAATCTGCTGCCCCTAACATCGCCGACACCTGCATAATATTTATTAACCCCTAATCTGCTGATCGGACCTCACCGCTAAATAGTATTAACCCCTAATCTGCCCTCCCTAACATTGCTGCCACCTAACTTCAAGTATTAACCCCTAATCTGCCGACCAGACCTCGCCGCTACTATAATAAATGTATTAACCCTTAAAGCTAAGTCTAACCTTAACACCCCCCTAAATTAAATATAATTTTAATCTAACAAAATAAATTAAATCTTATTAACAAAAGTATTCCTATTTAAAACTAAATACTTACTAGTCAAATAAACCCTAATATAGCTACAATATAACAAATAATTATATTGTAGCTATTTTAGGATTTATATTTTTTTACAGGCAACTTTGTATTTATTTTAACTAGGTACAATAGCTATTAAATAGTTATTTACAATTTAATAGTGTCCTAGCTTAAATAATCACAAAATTAACTGCAAAATAAATCCTAACCTAAGTTACAGTTAAACCTAACACTACACTATCAATAAATTAATCAAAATAAGTTACCTACAATTACATACAATTAAATAAACTAAACTAAATTACAAAAACAAACACTAAATTACAAAAAATAAAAAAAGATTACAAGAATATTAGGCTAATTACGCCTACTCTAAGCCACGTAATAAAATAAAAAAGCCCCCCAAAATAATAAAGGTCCCTACCCTATTCTAAATTAAAAAGTAATCAGCTCTTTTACCAGCCCTGAAAAGGGCTTTTTGCGGGGCATGCCCCAAAGTAATCAGCTCTTTTGCCTGTAAAAAAAATACAACTCCCCCCACCATTAAAACCCACCACCCACATACCCCTACTCTAACCCAACCTCCCCTTAAATAAACCTAACACTACCCCCCTGAAGATCTCCCTACCTTGAGTTGTCTTCACCCAGCTGGGCCAAAGTCTTCATCCGATTGGGCAGAAGAGGACATCCAGACCGGCAGAAGTCTTCATCCTATTCGGGCAGAAGAGGACATCCGGACCGGCAGACATCTTCATCCAAGCGGCATCTTCTATCTTCATCCATCCGGAGTGGAGCAGAGTGGAGCCATCTTCTTTCCAGCCAACGCGGATCCATCCTCTTCAACCGACGCCTACTCGCTGAATGAAGGTTCCTTTTAATGACGTCATCCAAGATAGCGCCCCTTGAATTCCGATTGGCTGATAGGATTCTATCAGCCAATCGGAATTAAGGTAGGAAAAATCTGATTGGCTGATTGAATCAGCCAATTAGATTCAAATTGAATCAGCTTGCATTCTATTCTATTGGCTGTTCAAATTTAAGGGGGGTTTGGGTTAGAGTAGAGGTATGTGGGTGGTGGGTTTTAATGTTGGGGGGGTTGTATTTTTTTTACAGGCAAAAAAGCTGATTACTTTGGGGCATGCCCCGCAAAAAACCCTTTTAAGGGCTGGTAAAAGAGCTGATTTTTAATTTAGAATAGGGTAGGGACCTTTATTATTTTGAGGGGGCTTTTTTATTTTATTAGGGGGCTTAGAGTAGGTGTAATTAGCCTAATATTCTTGTAATCTTTTTTTATTTTTTGTAATTTAGTTTATTTTATTTAATTGTATGTAATTGTAGGTAATTTATTTAATTAATTTATTGATAGTGTAGTGTTAGGTTTATTTGTAACTTAGGTAAGTATTTATTTTACAGGTAATTTTGTAATTATTTTAACTAGGTAGCTATTAAATAGTAAATAACTATTTAATAGCTATTGTACCTAGTTAAAATAAGTACAAAAATGCCTGTAAAATAAATATAAATCCTAAAATAGCTACAATATAATTATTCGTTATATTGTAGCTATATTAGGTTTTATTTTACAGGTAAGTATTTAGTTTTAAATAGAAATACTTTTGTTAATTAGATTTAATTTATATTGTAGATTAAAATTATTTTTAATTTAGGGGGTGTTAGGGTTAGGGTTAGACTTATTTTTGGGGGTTAATACATTTATTATAGTAGCGGCGAGGTCCGGTCGGCAGATTAGGGGTTAATACTTGAAGTTAGGTGGCAGTGATGTTAGGGAGGGCAGATTAGGGGTTAATACTATTTATTATAGTGTTTTTGAGGCGGGAGTGCGGTGGTTTAGGGGTTAATACATTTATTATAGTGGCGGCGAGGTCCGGTCGGCAGATTATGGGTTAATAAGTGTAAGTAAGGTAGCGGAGACGTTGGGGGGGCAGATTAGGGGTTAATAAATGTAATATAGGGGTCGGCAGTGTTAGGGGCAGCAGATTAGGGGTTCATAGGGATAATGTAGGTTGCGGCGGTGTCCGGAGCGGCAGATTTGGGGTTAATTATAATATGCAGGGGTCAGCGATAGCGGGGGCGGCAGATTAGGGGTTAATAAGTGTAAGGTTAGGGGTGTTTAGACTCGGGGTTCATGTTAGGGTGTTAGGTGTAGACTTAGAGAGTGTTTCCCCATAGGAAACAATGGGGCTGCGTTAGGAGCTGAACGCTGCTTGTTTGCAGGTATGAGGGTTTTTTTCAGCCAGCTCAGCCCCATTGTTTCCTATGGGGATATGGTGCACTAGCCCTTTTTCCCAGCTTACCGCTAAGCAACGCTGGTATTGAGAGTTGAAGTGGAGCTAAGTTAGGCTCAACGCACCCTTTTTTGAGCCTAACGCAGCCCCTCAGACAACTCTAAATACCAGCGTTGTTGGAAAGGTCCGCTAGCAGTGGTGTCAATCATCCCGATCGTATCTGATTGGGATGTTTGCTGTCTGCCACCTCAGAGGTGGCAGATGAGTTAAGGAGCAGCGGTCGTAAGACTTTTAAACTTAAGTTTCCGGTGAGCCAGAAATTTCAGGTGGTAGATTGCAGCATCTGCTGCTTGATAAATGTACCCCATATTGTTTAACATTTTGCATAAAGGCAAGGACATCGCATTGCAAAACACAGACTCCATTACCCCCTTAAACCCATTTGGTATTTCAGTGAGAGGTATCCATTATTGGCAGTTTTGGGAAAATGGAGAATAAATCTTGTTTTAACAATGAGATCAATCAAAATTCTTTTTTTAATAGATAATTAATTTGATATGTTTTTCTACAGGATTGTGATCAACCCCAATGTTGGCTGTATTTGACTTATTGATTGATTGTTGATTGTGATCACTTTGTCAATGAAAAAAAAAGTCCATTCACATTTTCCCAACAACGAGGGGAAAAAATGGAACGATTGAAATTGACCCCATTATGTTTATTTCTAAGATGTATTATTTAATTGTTTTTTAAGTAAGAGAGAGATAGAAAGACAGTTATTTTGTTTAATTTTATTTTCTTTTTATATAATGCAGCTGTTTGTATGCCATATATTTCCATGTGATAACTCCTGTTTGCATCAGCTAGGTGTGCTTGAGATGTCTATTTATATCATTTTGACTTATTAAAATTACAGTTTTCAACTGCAAGATGAAAAACTGAAAATATTCTCGTCTATGTTACATATTTTAAGATGCCATACGTGTAGATATAAACACATTTTGATGTTTGGTTTGCATTAATTTAATGGCTTGGCAAATCCAATACAACACAGCTGATCTCTAATCTACAGAATGCCAACTTGCTCAATAAGTAGTTTATTAACAACATTTCAAAAACTAAACAATTATTCCTCATCCACTTGATATATACTGTGGATATTTTAATAAAACATGTGGTTTAGTTTGATGTAGTAAATAACACCTTTTGAGTTGAACAAACAAATGTTTATCCATAATTTACACATCTTATAAAATACCAGAGGATTATTTGTCCAGTGTTGCGTAACAGCTTATATGGCAGCAGCATATATCTCTGGAAATGTAGATAAACACAGCAGGGTGTTCATGTGCACTGAGGAGCTTTCCGTATTGGAAAATATTTGATAGTAAATTGTGGAATTACTTGTTAATCTAATTTTACCCACCCCAAACATTTATACCAGTTCCTGGGTATCTTATGAAATCAATTTTAATTCATTCACTACACTAAAAGACTTCCTGCTGAACTTCAAACCTCTGAATATTAATTCTCCTACAAAAAAACATCTGCATAAGTACTTATAAAATGTATTGGCCTTTAACAATGTTGTTGCTTGTCTGTAAATAGTTTTCATTCAGCAACTGAGAGATCAGTTAATTATTTTTATCCATGCTGGGATCTGCATGTTTTTATCTGTTTTTTTAATTGTTTCTTAATTTAATTGCCATAGTTTACACATAATGGAGTAGTGGTGCCTGCATTATCTACATCAGTGTTTTTCAACCAGTGTGCCGTGGCACACTAGTGTGCCGTGAGAGATCCTCAGGTGTGCCACGGCAGACTGACAACAGTGTGACATATTTTTTAAACTTTGCTTGCTTTTTACTCCCAGTGCAGGGGTAGTTTGTAGGAGGCATGGCATAACAGTACAATACATACAGTATGTGTGTGTTTGTGTGTATGTGTATATATATATATATATATATATATATATATGCTGTATTAGGCTACAATGTGTGATTTTTTTAAGATTTTGGGATGGTGGTGTGCCACAGGTTTTTTTAATGTAAAAAAGTGTGCCACGGCAAAAAAAGGTTAAAAATCACTGATCTACATTATATAGTATGTTATTCTTATATGCATACACCTTTATTTGTATCATAGTTTATGTAGACAGCATTTAAGCACAACTGGCTATTACAAGTTATATTTTAAATGGGAGCCGGTAGTAACACACTTATTGTTCTCATATCAGTGGTTTAAGTGTTGAACTTGTACGCAATCCAAAATGCTGCTATCTATTGCAGTGCATTTGAAAACAATATATTAAGAGTATTGCTTGGAGAATTGTGCCTTCAGAAACTTGGAAGATGTTAGCAAAGAACTTAACCAAAAGCTCCAGTACTTGAGCAGAATTGTAGTGTTCTATCGGCTTTAAGCTTGAGTGTTATTCAACATGAATTTTAGCATTGGCCCTCACAGACATCTATTATATGAGGGAAATTGCAAACCTGCACTATCCAACATGAATAGTGTAGGGCGCACTATACTTCCAGTCGCACTATATACACACACATATATATATATATATATATATGTGTGTGTCTGTGATTACCAAGATAATGAGTATTGCCGTATGCAGTAATACCTTTTTTATTGAACTAACATTATCGGGTAAAAGATAACAAGCTTTCAAGAGTTCCCTCTCTTCCTCAGATCTGAAGCAATACTGACATGATGACCCCTATATAGGCTATACATTATGCCTTATATAAATAAATAAATCAAAATACAACACAAGGATGGGTGTAAAGGCCGCAGCCCGCATTTATTAAATAATTTTAAATAACATTCTTAAATTCAACAATTGTATTAATCATAAACTTCTTAACTTTAAAACATAAGGTGCAAGAGCACCGAGATGTACCTTCCCCCGGTTTACAACCAGATACATCCCCCAAAACTCTACTGCCTCTTTAGGGAGGTACCAACTTACTTAACCTCCAGATCTCAAGCACCCCGACACACCAACAAAACCACAAAGCCTACTGCGACAACCTCAACAAAAAGGGAGGGAGGGAACTTTTCCCTTGCATTTGCATAAACTAAATAGGACTGAATATTCCCGCCCAAGCTTCAAATAACCGTTACCTGGCTCCGCCCCCATAAAACAGACGGCTCCATTGCCGCAATAGGGGTCACCTTCCCCTCCGTCAATTCCTTCCTCCAGGGAGTCCTGACCCCTATATAGGCTATACATTACGCGTTATATAAATAAATAAATCAAAATACAACACAAGGATGGGTGTAAAGGCCGCAGCCCGCATTTATTAAATAATTTTAAATAACATTCTTAAATTCAACAATTGTATTAATCATAAACTTCTTAACTTTAAAACATAAGGTGCAAGAGCACCGAGATGTACCTTCCCCCCGGTTTACAACCAGATACATCCCCCAAAACTCTCCCGCCTCTTTAGGGAGGTACCAACTTACTTAACCTCCAGATCTCAAGCACCCCGCCACAGCACGCCACCGCGTGCCTACCCCACTCGGGCTAAGGCCTTTAACACTGCTTCTTTGATGTTAAAATTAAAGAGATGCAGTCCCACCTCATTTAAATGCACACCATCCTTCAAAAAGAAACAACGCCCAGTCTCCCCCTCAAATTCTACATGGCGAATGCCAAACCCCCCAATCCTACAAACAAAACTACTAATTGATCTATTCGCCTTCTTTCTAGAGGCCTCCAGTTTCTTCACATCCCATGCTGCTCTCCAAACTGACCTAGGTTCAATATCAGACCACACTATTACCATATTGGGGAACAACTCTCGCAACCTAACCAAATCCCTCTTAATTCTGTCCAGCAAATCCTTGTGAGATAGGAAACCTAAGTCATTTCCACCTGCATGGACAATTAGAATCGCTGGAGGCCGAAACAACCTAGCATAATCAACAACCTTTTTAAGCAATTGGTCCCACCTCAATCCTCTAGTCCCAAACCACCTCAACATCACTGTCTCCTCATTAATCTTTAGCTGAATGCCCTGATCTGTACTTGCCGCTGCCGGGCCCAATTCCGGACCCAATAAATGTAGGAATGCCCCACAATCCAACAATGTACTGGACCTGTCAAGACAAAAACACAACCTAAACTCTCATATCAGGCCTGACATAAGACTTAAAACATCCAGACTTCCAGCCACCAATTCTCTTAATCAGATTCTCACCCAAACCTAAATTGGCCGCCTCCGTCACCGCCCCAATCTGGAAGGAATGAGTGCCAAACTCCTCCGCCACGTAACCCAAACATGTCAATACCTTTCTAAACACTGCCAAGAATTGAAAACGCGAAAGACTTGAACCATCTTGATGCACAAATAAGGGCAAAAAAACAAACGGGCGCACTTCCAAAAAGGCCTCCAAGACCGCCACTGGACAACAACACCTTTTAGTCTCTTTAATCTGGATCCACCTTCCCAACCCTTTTTGATCCGTCTTCGATTTCCTCAACCACACCCACAACACCTTATCCTTGATAGATACATCTCGGGCCCACAGACCTCCAGAATCCTGTCTATTTGCTCCAACTATTTCAGATATACGAAAAGCACCAAAAAAGGCCAACACAAAAGCAGCCTGAAATAAAAGAAATTCAAACTCAGACGAACACTCATCTCTCAAAGAACCCAATATCTGTCTCAAGGTATCAAATACCACCGGGCGTCTCCTGTCATTACACACCTGACCTTTACATAAGCCCCTTACAGCCAACCGCATTACAAACAGCTTCGTCAAATCCTGCAACCCCAACAACTTTAAAAGAAATCCCATTGCTGCAATGGACTTTTGAACCTTTGACTTCGACCAACCCAAACTTCCCCATTCTCCAACCCATGCTAAGAAATCACGACTCCACCCCTCATTGGCGGACCCCATACCTCTCCCTGACACAAATTGAAACCACTGCCTCCACACTGATACATATGCCGCCCAAGTACCTTGAGCTAGTGCTCCCCTGGCGACTGGGATTAGATCCAGAATTTCAGATCCCACAGCTCTGGCGGACATCCAACACCCTCCTTCTCCACTTCTGGAGCCACTTTCCAGAACCTTTCCCACTGAAAGCGAGAAAGAGCATCAGCAATGACATTCTGACAACCTGGAACATGAACAGCACGAAATAAAACATTCATTTGCATACAGTCCAGCACAAACAACCTCAATAGGCGCACCACCGGCAGCGAGCTAGATGTAAGTCTGTTAATTGCGAACACAACTCCCAAGTTTTCTGTGTGAAACACCACCTTTTTGTCCCTAAGCAAGTCTTTCCAAACTTTCAATGCTACCACCAACGGGAACAATTCCAGAAAAAACAAATTCTTATTGAGACCAGCCTGCTTCCACTCCACCGGCCACAACCCCGCTGACCAATGCCCCTGAAAGAGCGCACCATACCCCACCGAACCAGCAGCATCAGTATACAAATGAAGATCATAATTCAAAACTGCCAAACCCTGCACCATCGCACATCCATTAAAATCCTCTAGAAAAACCAGCCAAATTTTTAAATCCTCTTTTAGCTCCCTACCCAACCGAATCCAATGGGACGGGTTCTTCACACCCGCCGTCGCTAAAGACAACTTCCTACAGAAGACTCTCCCGACCGGAATGATCCTGCAGGCAAAATTTAGCTTGCCTACCAGCAATTGAACTTCTTTAAGCATGAGTTTTTTCTTTTTTAAACATCCCACAATGCAATTTTTTAAGTCCACCACCTTGTCCAAAGGCAAACGGCATTCCATATTCACAGAATCGATTTCAATGCGCAAAAAACTCAAAACTGTCTGTGGGCCTTCTGTCTTTTCATGAGCTATTGGAATGCCAAAATCTGTTGCCACCGTAAAGAAGTGTTCCATCAGCTGTGCACAATCCTCCTCCCCTGCCCTACCAACAAAAAGGAAATTGTCAAGGTAATGTACCACTGACTTCAATCCCGATACCTGCCTGACCACCCACTCCACAAAAGTGCTGAACTTTTCAAAGTACGCACATGATATGGAACAACCCATTGGCAGACACAAATCCACGTAAAAGGCACCATCAAAATAGCAGCCCAATAAGTGATGACACACCGGAGGCACAGGTAAAAGCCGAAAGGCTGCTTCCACGTCCACCTTCCCCAACAAAGCACCCACACCCGCTGCCGTCACCAACCTAACAGCCTGATCAAATGACGCATACCTCACCGCAGCCACATCAGGATCGATACCGTCATTTACCGACGAACCTTAAGGGAAAGACAGATGGTGGATTAGACGAAACTGACCAGCCACTTTCTTGGGAACCACCCCCAACGGAGACACCCTCAAATTCTTAAATGGCGGGTGACTTAACGGCCCTGCCATCCTACCCAATGCCACTTCCTTAACCAATTTACCTCGAACAACCTTCAGAAATTCCCTAGCAGACTTTAAATTCCCCGAAATTTGACAAGCCCCCCCTCCTCAAACGGGATCCAAAAACCAGAACTGAACCCCGTTAACAACAACATCGCATCCCTCTCTTTCCCTCTCACCTTAGCGAATCGTTCTAGCCAGGGCACCATCCTTCTTACCCTCACTGGGGTCTTGGCCCTTAAGAGCAACCTCTCCTGACTTACCACTGCCACCTTTCTTGAAACATTTGATCCAAGGGTGGGTTCCTTCACAACCGGAACATGCATGCTTGTATTTGCATCCATTACCGAATTTACACAGGCCTTCATTGTACTGGAAGCACAATCCTTTCCTAATGGCCACTGCTGCACCGCCCCCTGAAACACCCCCGGATGGGCTGCTACCCCCTGCAGTTCCTCCCCTGAAGCCACGAAAGGACCCACGCATCGGAGTCATCAACTCCAATCAGATCCCCATGTCCCGGTCATCCCAACGCATCTCCGGCCTTACAGCCAAGCACTGACGAAATTGTTCGTCATAACGCCACCACGCCAATCCCCCGTAAGCAAAAAAGCGCTGAACACTGATCCGGAACTTCTCACCAATCACCGCAGCCAAAATACAAAAGGCCCTCGACCAATTTGAAAGTGTTTTTGGTAATTTACGGTAACGTTTCTTGCGTTCATCCTCTTCTTTCTTCTCTTTATCCTTTGTATCCTCCTTGATCTCCATCATCTGCTCCAGGGGTAATAATGAGAACAGCTCCAGAAATTCCCGTTTCAATATGTTTTCTTTTATTTCTTGCGTCAAATTAATCCCAAGCGGTCCGATGGAGCATAAGCACGGTCTTCTCATCGCGCACTCTGGAACTTTCACAATGTCCCCCGACAAAACCACATCTTTCTTCTGCCCTTTGGTCCCCCCAGCTACTAGACCACTGTCTCCCGTTCACACAACCCCAACTGCAGCAAGAGCCACACCTTCCATCTCTGCAACCACTCCTGGCACAGGAGCCCCACTTCCCGTCCCCCCACTCCAGGCCGCCGCAACATTCTCTCTCTGACCCTCCGATTGCTTTTCAAATTTTGCCAATAACTCCTTTAAACCTCTCACCAGCGTCTGCTGCACATTTCCTCCAACATGCTCACTACCATCCACAATCACTAATCTTGTAGCACCCTCACCTGTGGTCCTGGGCGCCATAGCTGGTTGCACTGCTCCGGATTCCCTCGCCTGTTCTGCTCCAATTGCCACCGGTTGAGGCCTAATTTCCCGTTCGCGGGGCCTATACGCCCTCCGTCTGGGCGAAGATGACCTGGACCTTCTCCTCCTTCCACTCCTCTCTGCTGCTCTTTCCAACCTTCCCCATGTAGAAGAACGCCTTTCCTGATGGTGTCGCACTCTCTCTCTAGGCGACCGAGATTTATCACATCGCTGTACATCACCAGACCTCCTAGGACTGTGGCGCTCACGGGTATCCCTACCCTGAGGCAGTATCTGCGGAGAGGAGACAGTGAAAGGCCTATCATGACATCCCTCCCTATAACTCCTAACACTCCCTACCCTAGACCTGACCCCTGAAATATCTGTCCCACTGCCCACCTGGGCCCTTCCTTCCTGCCCTAAACCTGCAGGGGATAAACATAATACATTAATTCCCCCTCTTTCCTTTTTTCCCTTACTTTTTCCTGATTGCCTCCCCCCCCCCTCAAACTGCTTTTCCCTTTTCCCCTCATGCAAACCCCTTGACCCTTATAACTTTTCCCTTCATAGCTTAACTGCCCCACACTTCCTCTCCCAAACCAACAACCCGCTTTAACCTGAACCTTCCCTGACCTATTACCTTTTACTAACTTCCTCACACTCTTCAACCCTCTCCTAGGGACTCCACATGCCAACTGACTCCCCCCTTCACTCCCTATGACCCCTTCAGCAACCTCAGCACCTTTTAAAGAAGACTTTTTTGCAGCCCCCACTCTATCCCTCCTTATATCTAAAACTGTGCCTTCACTTTCCCCCTCTACCAGCTCCCGCCTTTCCTGTGAGGCAACAGGATTCACATCCTTTGCCGCAGACGGCTCCTGACACTCATGAGAGGCTAAAGGATTCCCTTCCCTTGCCATGTCCAGTCCCCCAAGTGTTCCTGTTCCCTGGCCTGAAAACAACATTTCCCCAATTTGATCAAGGCCCAGCCCTCTCACTTCAATTTTCTTACCTGCCGTAGGCCCGGTCCGGTTAGCCGCCTCTTCCGTCTGCTCATCCTCCAACGCCCTCTGTACTGGAATCCTTCCACTACTCCTCTGCTCACCCGACACAGTTTTGGACCCAGCCCTCTGCCGGGGGGCTCCGACACTGCTGCTCATGACTTCTGTGGATAAGAGAACCGGAGGCCTGGACCGCCTCCACAACCTGCCGTTACTGCTCCCTTCCGACGTGGCTCCCGGGAGATTGGCAGCCGCCAAATAGTCCCGGAGCCATGCTGTCCCGCGTGCCGCCGCCATCCTGCTGACTTCTTCAAGAATTAATTCCATTCTCCCAGGCCTATCCAAACGCAAGGTACAAACTTTTCCCTTGCATTTGCATAAACTAAAGAGGACTGAATATTCCCGCCCAAGCTTCAAATAACCATTACCTGGCTCCACCCCCATAAAACAGGCGGCTCCATTGCCGCAATAGGGGTCACCTTCCCCTCCGTCAATTCCTTCCTCCAGGGAGTCCAGAAGAGAGGAAAATCTTGAAAGCTTTTCTTTTACAATATTATGTTAGTCCAATAAAATACTGCAATAATCTTGTTAGTTTGATATATAATTACTGGACTAATACAGCTATTAACAAATATTTATATATAATTTCAAGCTGTATGGTTTTTATGCAAGCAGTATTAGTTCTCCATATATCTTGAATTTTTGCTGTCCACTTGTAATCTAATCTATATAGCTTTATGTATAGTTGATGTTAGTATGGTCCATGCTTTTAAAACCATTGGCTATACTAAGATTGACTATGGGATACTAATGGTCTATGAGAGAATTTTGAATGTTGTAATTCTGCTATATTCATCCAACAAGCTCAGGTGTGTGTGGGGGGGATCCTGAAATTATATCTAAGCTCTCGAAAATAGCCCATGTCTTAAATAGATTGTGGTAATATGTATATGGAGGGTGATTGGTTGTGATGACACAAAAATAGACTAAATAGGCTAAACTGATTGTTATGTGAAAAACTAGCTAATTAACAAACTGACTTATTGTATTTTGCACTGTCTGAAAATGGAACATTTATTTAGTGTTTTGCCATGATCACGAAATGGATAAGTACTGAAAAATCTCCTTCAGAAATCAATTAATCCTAGCTTTATTTTTAATGTGGAAGGATGATACTTTGATTGCTGCTGAAACTTGATATGTAGGAACAGCTCAAAATTCCATTCCAATCTTCTGTATTTCAAATAGATTTGCTGACCTTGATGATTTATGTTTGTCACCACAAGTACCTGGTTTATTATGGTTCAGCTTCAGCCTCATGATGGATCATTTCAGATTCACCTTAAAAACAACACCCCCCAACTTTTTTAGTCTTGATTAAAGACCATCAATATGATCCCCTTCTTTCTCATCCATATGCTAAGCCTTAAAAAATAAATAAAATCTAATTGCAATCTAGCAACAAATCCCAGGGAACTGGGACTCCTAAAATTCTATTTTTGGCTTCTAATTATTTAAAACGTATCTCAACTAAAATAATTCCTGGTTCCTAGAAATGATATGGGTGGTTCCTTGGTGTTATAGATTGCTTCTATATTTGCGGTCCCTGCTCATTGATATTTGTATGGCAATAGGCAACTGACGACAGAGACAGCCAACCACTAGTGAAGCATTTTCATAGCAACAATCCACTTGTGATAATAATAATATTTTCAGATAAATATTTAGGAGAAGCCAAAAAAAAAACAGTGACCTTCAATATGAATTGCTTAAAAAATGTTTTATTTGGAGCTTTGTATACTGGGTATTTTAAATAATGTAAGAAAAATATCTCACATAGAAAAGAACAATATTTATGATTGATAGAACCCTTCTAAATGTCTCTATTGTATCAAAGTATCATTAGCAGATATGTCTCACATTTTGTTGTTTTACCTTTATTACCTGGAGAGATCTATGGGGTTTTTTTCCTTATGTTTTTTTTTTTTTCTTCCTGCTGTTTCTGGGAAATTAATATAGCAGTTTGTCAAGTACATTTTGTAGACAAGAGTAAAACCGGTGAAGATATTAGATTTCCATGAATTGTACTAGCAGCTGAAGATTCTGTATTTTTAACTCTAAAGACACATCACTTTTCATTTGTATGTTTTTTTAGCTTAAAATACAACATACTATCAAGGCAGAATTGTATTGATATAATGAGGCTATACAGTATATACATATTTAATAAACACAAGATGCAACTTTAGTTGCTTTTAAAATAAGGTTGCATTATTGCTTTTTAATATTCAATCAATATCTAGTCTTTTAAATAAATAATGTAGGATTGTTTAATTTGTTGAAACTAATTAAAATAAGTGCCTGAAGATAAGCTATTAAGTTTAAATTGGATTTATTTCTATGTTGCTTTGCTGTGCAAATTTATAAGCTAACAAACGCTTCCCAATCAATTTTAACCAGCTAAAAGAAATGTTACAATGTTAGAACACGTTATAGATATTAACATTAATTATGCTTATCATGCCTTTGTGAAAAATAAACTCATATAAGTATGAGAACTTAAAGTGATGGTATATACTAGCGTTTTTTGTCTAATATAAACATTATGTAAATAATAATTGTTATTATAAAACATAATTAATTGCTCTCTTCACTGCTTCGTATATCATAATGACGTTGATTTGGAAATAAAAATTAAAGGGACATGAACAATGTATCTGCAAAAAAAGCTGACTAGAAAATATCACTTTAAAAAGCATTAAAATCAAAATTAAACTTTCATCATTCAGGGGGTGTGTCCGACCAGCGACTAAGATGGCTGCTTTTTAATAATGGCTGAACACTGGAGCTGATAAATCTGCTGTTTATCGCTCATCGGATCAACAAAGAAAGTTTCTAAGTATAGTTCAGAAGAATATTTCTTGAGGAGCAGACTTGTGCAGTTTTTACGTATCATTTCAGCCTGAAAGACCGCAATAGATGAGATATGCAGCAGAGGCCTTCTACCGGCCTAGATCTTCATTTGCATTCCCCACTTTCCTGATGAAGAGTCAGGTTTAGCAGCCATATGCACTGAAATAATATTCTAAGCGATAACTAACCTGTACAGAACCACAGTAACAGCTATATCAAAGAGAGACACTTAACTTCAAAATAAAACAGATATTCCAAAGCTGAGTACACTACTCCAAGGCATATAATGGAGAATACCTATGAATAATATGGAGCCAGCTAACTTAATTGTGGCTGAGCTTGGCAAACTCCTAGATACATATTAAGTCATCTTCATTGATACATTACAGTCAATATTTACCTCACTTAATGCTGAGAATGCTACAAAAAAAATAAAAATACTCCCTACTCTTGGGTCTGAGGGGAGTTGCTGTGCTTCGGGGCCCCAGAGGCAGTTACTTACCTTTTCCAACAGCAAACAAGTAAAGGGACTGTGAACTTGCATCCGCTACAACACAGATCTAAGTGAGGATATGGCTGTAAGTGGCTATAGGGGAGATGATGATCTTTGGACTTTTTCAGGAGACGACTGGAAACTACCCAATGTCAAAATTACATATGAGCCATGCTGTCTGGCAAATAGACTTACAAATCTGGAACCCATTATACTGCAGATATTGCTCTGTGGCACTTCTTATGGAGTTGGTCCCCCATTGGCGGCCAGGGAGTGAGATCAGATCCTTTGGTGGCGTTGATGAAGCACCTTGTGTTTTTACCATACAGATGATAGTAATCTAAAATCTGAGTAACTCTTGATCACAGAAAACTTATTCTAGTGAGTTTAAGAAAGTTTGAGGTAAAAAACCTTATTTTTTTTTTTTACATAGACATGTTTAGGTGATATTTTCTTGTCAGCTTTTTACAGCTATGCTGTATCACTTTAAACTAATTTAGCATATGGGTATTTTGTCCCTTTAAGACAATTTAACACAGTGTGCGAAGTAAATATGACTATTGCTAATACAAATAAGTTTGTTTAAATAAATATTACATGCCAATTAAACTTTTATGAACTTTTGCTTACATGTGTAAAACCTTCAGTGGAATTTGTTTTACTGAATATAAACATTACTGATTCTGTAATATTTTACATTCTATTATAAAATGTAGGAAGTTATTCCACATTTTCTAGTAATGTTGCTTTGTTTTAATTAAGCACAGTTCTGTAATTTGCTGTAGGAAGTTTTTCATTGATAATGCCATCTTCACATTCCCAGCATTCTAAAAATCATGGGTAAAAAAATAACCATCTATAATGACTCACCGTTATACTGTAAAATAACCCTAAACTTCAGAGGAGACTTACAGGTACCTCATTTCATTCATGGTTTTCTATTTTATGCACTCTGCTTGTGGTGTTCTAAAAGAAGAACATATCAAGTATCAAATCAGACCAACTTGCTGTTTTATTGCTAATATGTGATCAACGTCAACAATGTCTAGCATCTGGTTATCCTTTGTACATAATATAATCTATACCTGTATATTCCATATAAAAAAAAATGAAATGTAATTTTTTAAGTTCAATCATTTTAACATTAATATTATGTGCTGTTGAATGTGACAAAAAAAGGGTAGATTACGACTGGAGTGCATATTTTTGCGCGCAAGCGATATCCGTTTTTTGCGATAATTTCTGCGCAGGTTAAATTGGACTGTTTTAACAAGTTGAAAGTAAACGTGATCGCTTGAGCGCAATTCAACTTAAGTGTACACATGTATTTATATGTGTGTATACGGTATGTATTTACAGTGATATATACACATATAAACACATACATATATACACATATATAGACATATATGTAAGTGCATTGGAGCCCTTCGCAGTTAAGTAGATGAAAACATGTAAAAGCATATTTATGCAATAATCATTTTTAATAAAGTGTTATACTGTGTACTGTAAACATATCAAATTATGATGTTCTGCACATAGCAGAATATGTTCTAAGTATTTATAAATAGATATTCCTATATATATCTGAATATATCTATACCTATATATAATTATCTATATGTATATCTAGGTATAGATATATAGTGTACCAAAATACCATCATATATATATATATATTTATATATATATATATATATATATATATATATATATATATTTTTATATATATATATATATATATATATATATATATACTGTATATATATGGAATATACTGTATATATATATATATATATATATATACTGTATATATATGGAAATATGTATTTATGAATACATAGAATATATTCTGCTTGTTAGCACACTAGAGAATATGCAATTTGGTTTGCGCACAAGTAGGGTCTTCTATGGGGAATAGGTTATTTTTACTTTCAACTCGTAATACCAGCGCAACCCAGAGAACAACTCCTCTGCGAGGATGTGCAAAACACCAAAATGAACAAAACCAAGCTTCCTGGAGATCGCAAAAGCTCCCAAAATTTAAAATCTGGGGAGAAGTTTGAGGGGACTAGGGAGAGGGGGGTGGAGGTTTAACCTTAGCATCCTGGTATCCGTGACAGCTCCCCCTTCCAGTCTGGCAGACCCCGCTAGATACACTCACGAGTTGGCCTGGGGCTGTCCGGGGAGCTATTTTGATTGTTTGCCCGGAAAGTCCGTCAGTGTTTCCATTGCTTTTTCCCGGGATGTATTGAATGGTAAAGTTAAAGGGCTGCAAGGCTAGACTTCACCTCATGCAGCAGGAGTCCATTGTCCCCAGCAACTCGGTTGAGCCAAACCAGGGGGTTGTGGTCTGTGAGGACGGTGAAGGACGTCCGTATAGGTATGGCTGAAGCTTTTTCAGGGCCCACACCAGGACCAGGCACTCTTTGTCCACCACTGCATAGTCTACTTCCCTGGGCAACAGCTTCCTGCTGATATAGGCTACCGGGTGGTCCTGGCCTTCGATCTTCACTTGGCTCAGTACTGCTCTCAACCTGAACATGGAGCATCTGTGTGGACACAAAAACATTTGGTTGGGTTAGGAGCGGCCAGGACAGGGGCAGAAATCAAGGCTGTTTTGAGGGTTTGAAAGGTAGCCTCACATTCTGGGGACCACAGAACCTCTTGAGGCAACCTTTTTCAGGTTAAGTTGGTCAGGGGTTAGGCCAGGGCACTGTAGTTGGGGAAAAACATGCAGTAGTACCCTGTGGTCCCTAGGAAAGCTAAGACTTGGGTCTTGGGGGTTGGCCAGTTCACAACAGCCTCCATCTTGGCCAGCTCTGGCCGCTACTTTCCGCAGCCCACCCGGTGTCCAAGATACTGGATCTCGGAGTGCCCTATCATACATTTGTCAGGCTTCAGGGTGAGGCCCTTATGCAATCTAGAACGATGCCTACGTGGACCAGATGGGCCTCCCATGTGTCGCTGTATATCGCCAAATATCATCCATGTAAGCACAGGCATAATCCTGGAGGCCATCCAGGAGGTGATCTACCATCCTCTGGAAGGTCGCTGGAGCATTCTTCATCGCAAACAGCATGACCTTAAACTGGTTTTGTGAGAGGTAGAGAATGTCCTAAGCAACTGCTTCAGGGTCCCGTTGAACCTCTCACACAACCCATTAGTCCCGGGGTGGTATGGAGCACTGTGCAAGGGTTTTATCCCATACATTCTCCATAACTGTCGGGTGAGCTCCGCCATGAACTGAGTTACTTGATCTGAGAGCACTTCCCTGGGTAAACCTACCCTGGTAAATATCCTTAGCAGTGCATCTGCCATTGTCTCCGACTGGACATTAGACAGAGGGATCGCCTCCGGGTACCGGGTGGCATAATTTACCACTGTCAGTATATACTTTTTCCCGTAAAGGGACATAATCTGTAGGGTCCTCTGTATCCAAATAGTGGGCAAAGGCCGGATGACCTCTGGCCAGAGCCCTTGGCCACTGAGCTGGAGGGGGATTCCTTGGCCTTGGCTCTGGGCACTCTCGTCTTATGTGGCCCATGCATCCGCACTTGTAGCACCACTGGGATGAGCTGGGTCTTGAGGGGCAGACAGGCACCAGCCGAGTCTGGGGGTACCGGGTGGGTCCACTCTGTAAACGGTTGCCCCTCTTGTCTTTTTAGTACCAGGAACTTCAGCCGGTGCGCCTCCAGCGTGAGACCATAGCAGGCAAGGATGCGCTTCTTCACCCAGTCATAGTTCTTCTGGTCTCCTGGGGCACAGTTTTGGAAGCCTCCAGGGCCTGACCGGACAGCTTTCCGAGCAAGAGGGTGACTCGGTCGGCACTGGTGACACTCTGCAACTCGCACTGGGTTTTTAATACTTGCAGATAGCTGTCGATCTCCTCCTCATTGTCTTGGAAGGCTCAAAAAGCCTCATGGGGTAGCGTCTTCGGCCCGGGAGGTGGGTCCAGAGGACCTGGCACCGCCCCCCATAGACTTTTGGAGCTCCAGCATCTGGACCTGGGTGACATCTGCAATTATCTGAGTGATAACCTCCTCGGGTGGGGTAGTCCCATAGCGGTCCAGCCGCCACTGGATCTCTCTCTGTAGTTTGGACATTGTGGTTCCCTGAGTTGACGTCTCGCTGGGCTGTTTACTGTCCCAGCTGCTACCGACCTCACTAGCTGACTCGCTATCCCTGTCGCCTTCCATGATTGCCACCTTAGACTTGTGGCTGGCAACTTTCCCTCCTTCCTTCCAGCAAGTCTTTCAAGGTATTCTTTTGGAGCCTAGCGTATTGCTGCTCCATCCGAAGGTGTCTTCAGTTGGTAGTTTGGACGTTCCAGGTAGACAGAAGCATCCCACCGCTGCCAACCAATGAGACGGACTCCGGCTTCCCTGAGTCGGCAGCTTCAAAGGACCTTCCTATACCCGGAACATGCTGCTATGTAGCGGAGAAAGTTATTATAGCAGATCCCACCTAAATAACTAGACAGACTAGCATTCAGATGTAACACAAAGAACAACTTTACTGTGGAAAACACACTACCTTTATACACAAACTGATCTTGATAAGAAGCCTTATCAGGCCCCTGGATCTCTGCCATTCCTGCCCCTCCAGACAGGCTGGCACCCCCGATAGTGTCCATTGTCTTATAGAGTCCCAGTGATAAAGAGGTGGCGATTTCGTGGTGATCCCGGGGGAGAGGCCGCACTTCCAGGGTGTCCTTAGAAAGCTCTCTGTCTCCAGATGCCACAGTCACTGGGGTCCAGAGTTACAGCCTGGGACAGATATGGAGGTGGAGGTGTCCAAAAGCCCTGGTTTCCAATGGAGCTCCCCTCCAGCATTTACCCCACTTCTGGTCCTCCCTAGGGGCTATCAATCCCCAAAAGACCAAAGCTCTGAGGCAAGGGGCCATTGGAGCGACCTTGGGTAAAGGGAAGTGGGTATCTGGTGCAACCAGCCAGCAGTTCCAGGAGCCCGGCCAACCGAGAAGGGTTTTCCCGGTAAGAGAACAGCTCCTCTGGGAGGATGTGCAAAACACCAAAATGAACAAAACCAAGCATCCTGGAGATTGTGAAAGCTCCCAAAAGATCAAATCTGGGGAGAAATATAAGGAGCTAGGTAGAGGGGGGTGGAGGTTTAACCTTATCAGCCTGGTATCCGTGACACACACTGAGTACAAACCCTGTCACAATAGTACATTTTACAATTCTTGCACCTACATTATTGAACTCCTAATATAGGTGCAAGCACTGTAAAACACAATGTCATGGACTTAACGTGCATGAAGGCGTGCATGAAGGCGCTCCCCTATATAAACACAGTCACTAAGGTCACTAAGTTAGATACAATGTTGTGAGGAAACAGGTTTACACTTTTTTACATTTTAGTACTAAAATCCAGAAAAAAAAGATATCAAAAGTCCATGTAATAGAAACCCATAGTAGCCTTCTTGTGTTGAGGTCATGCACAACTGGAAACTGTGTGTTTACAAACAATAAACATATAAATTGTGAAAATCAATATTTGTAATAATAACAGTCAATACTTGTAATAATATAGTCAATAAGCAGCCATACCCTGTATGCACCATCATGCCTAATACATATGCCTATCAGATGGTTAAGCAGTGGTGAGGATGGATTTGGTTTGCAATAGGTTACTCTTATACATGTAAATAAGCATTTCCCTTCTGTAGTAAACAAAGGGGTTTATTCAAATGCAGTTTATTGTAAACTTAAGAGGTATGAAAAGGCCATTGTATATGCTCATTTTTGGGTGACATCACATTTACTATCCCAAAAACAAGTACAAGTACACAAGTTTTTTGGGAACTTTTCTGTTGAAAATGTGTTTGTGGCTGCAGGCTTTTAACCCCTTCACTAATGAAGGGGTAGAGAGAAATTTTTGCATTTTTGCTATCACTCAATTTAAACAGAAATAGAGCCTTATTTTTTTTTAATTTGCCTGTCTAAACTATATATTTTTTTTTAAGTAGACTACCCCCACCCCCTGCTACACCAACCACCTGCCTCCCGGTTTCTCCCATACATCCTGCTGGCGCCAGCAGATTATTGTCACCATCTGTAATGATCAGGCATCTGCCTTCATATGGAACCGGAGCACTGATCTTGCTCCGGTTCCATATGCCTGCAGATGCCTGGAGCTCAGGAATTTCAGCTCTTGGCTGTAACTTAACCCCTTGAGTGCTAATGACGGCTCTGAGCCGTCACAGAGTTTCCCATTCAAGTGCTAATTTTGGGTTAAGGTGTTAATGTACAGATATAGGGGTATATTTAACATAGTGCAAGCGGGCATGATACGATGTAGCATATCATGTCCGCTGCACATCTATAAATGCTGACAGCATACGCTGTCGGCATTTATCATTGCACCAGTATTTCTTGTGAACTGCTAGTGCAATGCCACCCCCTGTAGATTTGCGGCCACTAGCAGGGGGTGTCAATCAGCCCGATCATATTCGATCGGGTTGATTTCTGTCTGCGGCCTCAGAGCAGGCGGACAAGTTATTTAACTTCTGTTTCCGGCGAGCCAAACAAGGGGCATTAAGTTCCATACGGAGCCTTATATATCGGCCCCATATTGTGCTTTGTGATCCCTTTTCAAACAGGCTGACCAGAAAGCAGGCTGACCAGAAAGCAAATTACATTATATTACTAATGTCAAGTTTTTCATTTAACCTAAAGCTTTGCATTCAATCATTTTGGAAGTAAATTTTTAAACATCCCCCCAATACAGATTTACATTTTATATACCTATATATGTTAAATATTTCAGGTTGCTATTGTGGCATTGTTTGCTTCCTTATTCCTATTTCTTACAGGCATTTACTGTAGGTCTTGCCTATATGCTCCCGCTGGTATAGATAGCTTAATATGTAATCAGTGGATCTAACAATATTGTGTAGCTATTGATTTATCTTTCTGTGTCTGCAAGCCTTGAATTAATAACAAGGATCTTCATTTTTTTATCATCCAGATCTTGTTGGAGCTTCTTTATGGTCAATGTTGTGTCTTTAGGGCATAATATTTCTTTAAAATGTGTCACATTACTTTATATTATTTGTGTTCTTTTAGTGCTTGCCAATGTTTTTTTTCAGTATGCTCTTAATCTTCTTCAAACTACTAGAATATTCTGAGATGAAAGTTTTTTTTAAACATTGTCATTTCTTAGCCTTTTGCTTATATTTTCATAATTTCTTTCTTTCAGCTTTTCTCAGTTCAACTATTTCTCTAATAATATATTTTTTTATAACACTCAACCCTTATCCTTTAACTTCTTTCCCAATATTGATTGCTCTTTAAATTATTTTTCTATAGTACAGTTTTCTTTCATCTTAAAGGGTTACTCAACCCACATTTTTTTCTTTCATGATTCAGATAGAGCATGACATTTTAAGCTACTTTCTAATTTACTCCTATTATCAATTTTTATTTGTTCTCTTGCTCTCTTGATTTAAAAAGTAGGAATGTGATGCATAGGAGCCGGACCATTTTGGGTTGAGAACCTGGGTTATGCTTGCTTATTGGTGGGTAAATGTAAGCCTCCAATAAGCAAGTGCTATCCATGGTGCTGAACCTAAAATGGGCTGGCTGCTAAGATTTAGAATCCTGCTTTTAAAATAAAGATAGCAAGAGAACGAAGAAAAATTGATAATAGGAGTAAATTAGAAAGTAGCTTAAAATGTCATGCTCTATCTGAATCATGAAAGAAAAAAATGTGGGTTGAGTAACCCTTTAAATTAGATTTTTGCAGATTATTCTTCCAAACTGAAAAGTGTCCAATATACACATGAATTAAATTATTACTTTTCTACTTTTTTTTTAAAAAAAAAATGCAAATAATTTATTGTCCTGATCTTGTGATCAGAAGCATTCAACTTTTAGAGCTAATATTGTGAACAAATTGTTCTGATATATATTCACAATTAGTGATGCCGCGAACCTAAAAATGAAGCCATTGACTTCAATAGGCAGGCGAACTTTAAAACCAACAGGGACTCTTTCTGGCCACAATAGTGATGGAAAAGTTGTTTCAAGGGGACTAACACCTGGACTGTGGCATGCCGGAGGGGGATCCGTGGCAAAACTCCCACGGAAAATAACATAGTTGATACAGAGTCTGGTTTTAAGCCATAAAGGGCATAAATCACCTAACATTCCTAAATTGTTTGGAATAACGTGCTTTAAAACATCAGGTATGATGTTGTATCGATCAGGTAGTGTAAGGGTTACGCCCGCTTCACAGTGACAGACCACACTCCCCGTGTAACGCACCGCAAACAACCGCAAACAGCCATTTGCACAACCACGAGATAGATAGATTTGATAGATAGATAGATAGATACATAGATTACATAGAACAATAGATGCAATATACATATGATAGATACAAATTACATAGATCAATAGATAATATACATTTGATAGATACGAATTACATAGATCAATAGATGCAATATACATTTGATAGATACGAATTACATAGATCAATAGATGCAATATACATAGATACGAATTACATAGATCAATAGATTCAATATACATTTGATAGATACAAATTACATAGATCAATTGATAATATACATTTGATAGATACAAATTACATAGATCAATAGATGCACTATACATTTGATAGATACGAATTACATAGATCAATAGATGCAATATACATAGATACAAATTACATAGATCAATAGATGCAATATACATTTGATAGATACAAATTACATAGATCAATAGATGCAATATACATTTGATAGATACGAATTACATAGATCAATAGATGCAATGTACATTTGATAGATACGAATTACATAGATCAATAGATGCAATATACATTTGATAGATACGAATTACATAGATCAATAGATGCAATATACATTTGATAGATACAAATTACATAGATCAATAGATGCAATATACATTTGATAGATACTAATTACATAGATCAATAGATGCAATATACATTTGATTGATACAAATTACATAGATCAATAGATGCAATATACATTTGATTGATACGAATTACATAGATCAGTAGATGCAATATACATTTGATAGATACAAATTACATAGATCAATAGATGCAATATACACTTGATAGATACAAATTACATAGATCAATAGATGCAATATACATTTGATAGATACGAATGATAGTTAGATAGATTTGATAGATAAAGAGATTTGATAGATAGATATATAATTTCCCAGACAGAGAATTACAAGACGTGCGGTCTGAGACCCATGATAAGGTTCCCAGAGGCAGTTGCGGTGCCAGGGGACGTGTATATAGCATGGAGTTTCGGAACCGGGAGATGGAAAAAGATGCTTGGTCGGTCCTCCTGCTTCAAATTTGGGGCACTGCACGTGCAATCTATTGTGCCACCGGATATGAGTGGTGTGTTAAGTAGTACTATTCTTAGCAGTTTAATACCTGTTATTCCCCCTATCGGGGGAGGTGTATATGTGATGGATTTTAGGAACCGGAAGATGGAAAAAGATGCTTGGTCGGTCCTCTTCAAATTTGGCTGAAACACAAGTGGCTGTCACAAAACAGTCCGGCCACGAGATAGATTTGATAGATAGATACATAGATTACATAGATCAATAGATGCAATATTCATTTGATAGATACAAATTACATAGATCAATAGATGCAATATACATTTGATAGATATGAATTACATAGATCAATAGATGCAATATACATTTGATAGATACTAATTACATAGATCAATAGATGCAATATACATTTGATAGATACGAATTACATAGATCAATAGATGCAATATACATTTGATAGATACGAATTACATAGATCAATAGATGCAATATACATTTGATAGATACGATTTACATAGATCAATAGATGCAATATACATTTAATAGATACGATTTACATAGATCAATAGATGCAATATACATTTGATAGATACGAATTACATAGATCAGTAGATGCAATATACATTTGATAGATACGAATTACATAGATCAATAGATGCAATATACATTTGATAGATACGAATTACATAGATCAATAGATGCAATATACATTTGATAGATACGAATTACATAGATCAATAGATGCAATATACATAGATACAAATTACATAGATCAATAGATGCAATATACATTTGATAGATACAAATTACATAGATCAATAGATGCAATATACATTTGATAGATACGAATTACATAGATCAATAGATGCAATGTACATTTGATAGATACGAATTACATAGATCAATAGATGCAATATACATTTGATAGATACGAATTACATAGATCAATAGATGCAATATACATTTGATAGATACAAATTACATAGATCAATAGATGCAATATACATTTGATAGATACTAATTACATAGATCAATAGATGCAATATACATTTGATTGATACAAATTACATAGATCAATAGATGCAATATACATTTGATTGATACGAATTACATAGATCAGTAGATGCAATATACATTTGATAGATACAAATTACATAGATCAATAGATGCAATATACATTTGATAGATACGAATGATGGTTAGATAGATTTGATAGATAAAGAGATTTGATAGATAGATATATAATTTCCCAGACAGAGAATTACAAGACGTGCGGTCTGAGACCCATGATAAGGTTCCCAGAGGCAGTTGCGGTGCCAGGGGACGTGTATATAGCATGGTGTTTCGGAACCGGGAGATGGAAAAAGATGCTTGGTCGGTCCTCCTGCTTCAAATTTGGGGCACTGCACGTGCAATCTATTGTGCCACCGGATATGAGTGGTGTGTTAAGTAGTACTATTCTTAGCAGTTTAATACCTGTTATTCCCCCTATCGGGGGAGGTGTATATGTGATGGATTTTAGGAACCGGGAGATGGAAAAAGATGCTTGGTCGGTCCTCTTACTTCAAATTTGGCTGAAACACAAGTGGCTGTCACAAAACAGTCCGGCCACGAGATAGATTTGATAGATAGATACATAGATTACATAGATCAATAGATGCAATATTCATTTGATAGATACAAATTACATAGATCAATAGATGCAATATACATTTGATAGATATGAATTACATAGATCAATAGATGCAATATACATATGATAGATACGAATTACATAGATCAATAGATGCAATATACATTTGATAGATACTAATTACATAGATCAATAGATGCAATATACATTTGATAGATACGAATTACATAGATCAATAGATGCAATATACATTTGATAGATACGAATTACATAGATCAATAGATGCAATATACATTTGATAGATACGATTTACATAGATCAATAGATGCAATATACATTTGATAGATACGATTTACATAGATCAATAGATGCAATATACATTTGATAGATACGAATTACATAGATCAGTAGATGCAATATACATTTGATAGATACGAATTACATAGATCAATAGATGCAATATACATTTGATAGATACGAATTACATAGATCAATAGATGCAATATACATTTGATAGATACGATTTACATAGATCAATAGATGCAATATACATTTGATAGATACGATTTACATAGATCAATAGATGCAATATACATTTGATAGATACGATTTACATAGATCAATAGATGCAATATACATTTGATAGATACGAATTACATAGATCAGTAGATGCAATATACATTTGATAGATACGAATTACATAGATCAATAGATGCAATATACATTTGATAGATACGAATTACATAGATCAATAGATGCAATATACATTTGATAGATACGAATTACATAGATCAATAGATGCAATATACATTTGATAGATACGAATTACATAGATCAATAGATGCAATATACATTTGATAGATACGAATTGCATAGATCAATAGATGCAATATACATTTGATAGATACAAATTACATAGATCAATAGATGCAATATACATTTGATAGATATGATTGATAGTTAGATAGATTTGATAGATAAATAGATAGATTTGATAGATATATAATTTCCCAGACAGAGAATTACAAAGACGTGCGGTCTAGGACCCATGGTAAGGTTACTTCCTTTTGCACAATTGAGTACAGGTTGGGGTCTGGGATTGCCTTTTGTGCAAAGAAATTGTGGCCGGGTACCTTCCACTGCCGTGTCCCCTATCAGGGGACGTCTATATGGCATCGATTTTAGGAACCGGGAGCTGGAAAAAGACAGTACAGGTCATTCTCCTTTAGCCTTTTTAAACAAGGGTCCCTGACCCTCAACAGGCACAACAGCATGAAAGACCCCATATGCCATGACTTCCTTTTGCTCAATCGAGTACAGGTATGGCATCGATTTTAGGAACCCGGAGATAATTTTTAGGAACTCGGAGATGGAAAAAGATGCTTGGACACCCAGTACAGGTCGTTCTCCTTCAGCCTTTTTATACGAGGGTCCCCGACCCTCAACAGGCATGACAGCATGAAAGACCCCATATGCCATGACTTCCTTTTGCACAATCGAGTACAGGTATGGCATCGATTTTAGGAACCCGGAGATAATTTTTAGGAACCGGGAGATGGAAAAAGATGCTTGGACACCCAGTACAGGTCGTTCTCCTTCAGCCTTTTTATATGAGGGTTCTTGACCCTCAACAGGCACGACAGTATGAAAGACCCCATATGCCATGACATCCTTTTGCACAATCGAGTACAGGTATGGCATCGATTTTAGGAACCCGGAGATAATTTTTAGGAACTCGGAGATGGAAAAAGATGCTTGGACAACCAGTACAGGTCGTTCTCCTTCAGCCTTTTTATACGAGGGTCCCCGACCCTCAACAGGCACAACAGCATGAAAGACCCCATATGCCATGACTTCCTTTTGCACAATCGAGTACAGGTATGGCATCGATTTTAGGAACCCAGAGATAATTTTTAGGAACCGGGAGATGGAAAAAGATACTTGGACACCCAGTACAAGTCGTTCTCCTTCAGCCTTTTTATACGAGGGTCCCCGACCCTCAACAGGCATGACAGCATGAAAGACCCCATATGCCATGACTTCCTTTTGCACAATCGAGTACAGGTATGGCATTGATTTTAGGAACCCGGAGATGATTTTAGGAACCGAGAGATGGAAAAAGATGCTTGGTCGGTCTTCCTACTTCAAATTTGGGGCACTGCGTGTGCAATCTACTGTACCACCAGATATGAGTGGTGTGTTAAGTAGTACTATTCTTAGCAGTTTAATCCGTGTTATGTGCCTTTTTTTTTGGTTTGGGTTTTGAAGCCACAGTGCAGCACCAGAGGCCAGAAAAATTAGGCATGTACACATGCCTGAAAAATTAGGTATTGTTGCAGCCACGGCTGTAGCAGCGGCCCGAAATTTTTTTGTTTGTTTGACAGTTAAAAAGTGCCCTAAAACATTGCGGCTTGAACCCTAGTTGTTGGCGGATAAGTCACGCAAGTCATTCGGCATTCGAAGTTAAAATACAGTAGCGTGTGGACCATTTTTAGCCCAAGGCAGCTCATCTCATAAGGCCTTTTTTATTTGAATGTATAGCCCAATGTCAGTCCCTTCAGGATCCATCCCTCATTCATTTTAATAAAGGTGAGGTAATCAAGACTTTTTTGACCTAGGTGACTTCTCTTCTCAGTGACAATACCTCCTGCTGCACTGAAGGTCCTTTCTAACAGGACACTTGAAGCGGGGCAGGCCAGACGTTCGATTGCAAATTGGGATAGCTCAGGCCACAGGTCAAGCCTGCACACCCAGTAGTCAAGGGGTTCATCGCTCCCTCAGAGTGTCGAGATCTGCAGTTAAGGCGAGGTAGTCTGCTACCTGTCGGTTGAGTCGTTCTCTGAGGCTGGATCCCGAAGGGCTGTGGCGATGCATAGGAGTTAAAAAGGTCCGCATGTCCTCCATCAACATCACGTCTGGAAAGCGTCCTGTCCTTGCCGGTGTCGTCATGGGAGGAGGAGGATTACTTTCACCTCTTCCCCTGTTAGATTCCCATTGTGCTGTGACATCACTCTTATACGCTGTGTAAAGCATACTTTTTAATTTATTTTTGAACTGCTCCATCCTTTCCGACTTGCGGGAATTCGGTAACATTTCAGTCACTTTATGCATATACCGGGGGTCTAGTAGCGTGGACACCCAGTACAGTTCGTTCTCCTTCAGCTTTTTTATACGAGTGTCCCTCAACAGGCACGACAGCATGAAAGACCCCATTTGCACAAGGTTGGATGCCGAGCTACTCATGTCCTGTTCCTCGTCCTCACTGATCTCACTGAAGGTATCTTCTTACCCCCAGCCATGTACAACACCATGGGTACCAGATAGGTGATAACGAACAGCCTGGGATGCCTGTCGTGCTTGGTCTTCCTCCTCCTCCTCAAAGCCACATTCCTCCTCTGACTCCTCTTCCTCACAATCCTCTTCCTGCGTTGCCTCTGGTCCAGCAAGCGATGCTGATAAGGCTGTTTCTGGTGGTGATGATGACCACAACTCTTCCTCTTCATGCTCATCTACAGCCTGATCCAGCACTCTGCGCAGGGCATGCTCCAGGAAGAAAACAAATGGTATGATTTCGCTGATGGTGCCTTCGGTGCGACTGGCATAGCACACGAGCGTCCAGTAACATGGCAAAAAAATTCCCAGCTCCCTAGAGGCTGTCCTAGCACCCCAGTCATACAAATACTCGTTAACGGCTTTTTGTTGTTGGTGCAGGCGGTCGAACATTAGGAGTGTTGAATTCCAATGTGTCGGGCTGTCGCAAATCAAGCGCCTCACTGGCAGGTTGTTTCACCACTGGATATCTGACAAGTGTGCCATGGCCGTGTAGGAATGCCTGAAATGGCCACACACCTTCCTGGCCTGCTTCAGGACATCCTGTAAGCCTTAGTACTTATGCACAAAGCGTTGTACAATCAGACTACACACATGCGCCATGCACGGCACATGTGTCAACTTGCCCAATTTCAATGCCGCCACCAAATTACTTCCGTTGTCAGAAACCACTTTGCCAATCTCCAGTTGGTGCAGAGTCAGCCAATGATCCACCTATGCGTTCAGGGCGGACAGGAGTGCGACACTGAATACACTAGCCTAGCTATTAATTTCCCTATAAAATCATCAGCAGCAGCACTATCACTCCTCTCACTAAGAATACAGGATCAGAATGAATCTAAAATGGCTGCTGCCCAGGAGCTGGGAGGGTCTGGGAGGGAGTGTATGCTGTTGATTGGCTGAAATGTGTCTGCAGATTGTGAGATACAGGGTCAAAGTTTGCTCAATGATGACGAATAGGGGGCGGATCCAACATCGCATATGTTTGCCCGCCGCGGCGAACGCGAACAAGCTAAGATCGCCGGGAACTGTTCTCCAGCGAACTGTTCGCAACGTCACTATTCACAATACATTTTTTCAATCATTGTTTGAATATCATTAAGATGTAATCTATGTAGTGGCAGTAGATCCCCAGCAAGTTTATATTCCCTCAAGATAATCTGATTATCATACTCCTGTAAAATTAATTTATATAACTTGATGTGAATATCATGCTCATCACCAATATTCAGATCTGTAAATAAAAACTTTATTCATAAGAAAATAAAACATGGGTCAATAATATTCCCTTTAAAATAAACTCTATATTTATGCTTTCCATATCCTAAACCATATAAAAAAATTATACTGCTTAATATCCTCATTCATGCTAAATCTATTAAAAGTTGGATAACATGCATATCATATTTTAAACTTGATAATATCTTAGTCACATTTTTTTTTGTGAAAATATATTGATATATTGGGATAAATTAGTTTAAATGGATTCTATCCTTGAAATAATCATTTTACCCGTTGGGCGTGTGATACTTATGTAATTGATGAAGGTGATAATAAATAGGAATATTATCATTAAAGGTGCATTCTAATGGAACTATAAAATGTTCATAGAGTATTTTTTTTACTAATGTACCTTGTAAACCTTGTGCTGCCTATCAACTGGCATGTCCTGCTAAAGTATTAAAATGCAGCTCCAAGTGAGACATTTTAATCGTTAAGCACATTGGGACAATAATGTAGCAAATTTGAACATTTTATATATATTTTTCAGTAACATACTCCTTTTAAAGGCTTCATCTGGTAAAAATAAATACATCTGGAGCTTTTTATTCACTTCTGTATTTAACAGCTTCCCCCATAATATCTAAGTATATCTTCATTCCTTTCTAAGCGTTGTACTTAATTTATTAGAATATGCTATTTTATCACTAGTAATGCAGCACATAAAGGTGTTATGACATGAAACCCAAAATGTTTCTTTCATGATTTAGATAGAGCATACAATTTTAACCCCTCCACTGCTAGGAATTTTAGGGAAAAACTTGCCCAAAGTACCAGAGAATGTTTAGCATTTTTGCTATCACTCCGTTTAAACAGAAATAGAGCCTTTGTTTTTTTATTTTCCTATTAAAACTATATATATTTTAAAAGACACCCCAAGGTATTGATCTAGGTCCATTTTGGTATATTTGATTCAACTATTTGGCCACCAAATATGATAATAAAAACAATTATTTACACCCAACTACTTCAGTCATAAGAAATATGGATGTAAAAACTTCTATGGGATACCCTTTGTTCAGAAATTGTAGACATGAATAGCTTTGCCATTGGTTTTTGTCAATTAGGTCATTAATTGCAGCTGTGCACCACACTTATGAAATTCCTAGCAGTGAAGGAGGTTAATATTTTCTATAGTGTAGGGATTACACTCCCACCTGACACCTCCCACTCCCTGATGCCTCCCAAACACTTTTCTCCCCCCCCCCCCCCCCACTGGTTACCACCATCTTAGGTACTGTCAGACAGTCTGCCAGTATGCAGTTTAGGGGTTTTTTTTTTTTTTTATATTTCTTTAGTACAGATCCCTCCTCACTTTCCCACCTCGCTGATTCCCCCAAACAGCTCTCTAAGCATCCCCCCTCCTACTGCACTCTGCCATATTTGATACTGGCAACAAGTCTGCAAGCAACAAATTATTCTTTTATCTTTGTTTTTTATTTTATATATTTTTTTTCTGTAGTGTAGGGGCCCTCCTACCCCTACATCTTTCATTCCTCATTTTCAGCTTTGCACTGTTTGAAAGTAATCAGCTCTTTTACCTGTAAAATAAAATACAAACTTCCCCTAAGAGTAAACCTAAGCTCCCCATTGCCCTGAAATTGGCATTTGGATGGGCATTGCCCTTAAAAGGACAATTAGCTCTTTTACTGCCCAAACCCTAAGCTAAAAATAAAACCCACCCAATAAACCCTTAAAAACACTAACACTAACCCCCGACAATCCACTTACAGTCTCCGAAGACCGGACATCCATCTTCATCCAGGCAGCAGAAGTCTTCATCCAAGCGGGCAGAAGTCCTCCTCGAATCCGGACGGCATCTTCTATCTTCATCCAGACGGCATCTTCTATCTTCATCCATCTGGCACGGAGCAGGTCCATCTTCAAGACATCCGGCGCGGTGCATCCTCTTCTTCCAATGGTCAACAAAGAATGATCCAATCAACCAATAGAATGCAAGCTCAATCCTATTGGCTGATTGGATCAGCCAATAGGATGAAAGCTCAATCCTATTGGCTGATTGCAACAGCCAATAGCATTTTTTACCCTTTAATACCTATTGACTGATAGAATTCTATTAGCCAATCGGAATGTAAGGGATGCCATCTTGGATGACGTACCTTAAAGGGAAACTTCATTCTTTGTTGACATCGGAAGAAGAGGATGCTCCACACTGGATATCTTGAAGATGGACCCGCTCCGCGCCGGATGGATGAAGATAGAAGATGCCTTCTGGATAAAGACTTCTGCCGTCTGGATGAGGATGGATTTCCAGTCTTCGAAAACTGTAAGTGGATCGTCAGAGGTTAGTGTTAGTTTTTTTAAGGGTTTATTGGTTGGTTTTTATTTTTAGCTTAGGGTTTGGACAGTAAAAGAGCTAAATGACCTTTTAAGGGCAATGCCCATCCAAATGCCCTTTTCAGGGCAATGGGGAGCTTAGATTTATTTTATTTGGGGGGTTTGGTTGTGTGGGTAGTGGGTTTTACTGTTGGGGGGTTGTTTGTATTTTTTTTTTACAAGTAAAAGAGCTGATTTCTTTGGGGCAATGCCCCGCAAAAGGCCCTTTTAAGGTGTAGGCTAGAGTTTTTTTTATTTTGGAGGGGGCTTTTTTATTTTGATAGGGCTATTAGATTAGGAGTAATTCTTTTTTATTTTTGATAATTTCGTTTTTTATTTTGTGTAATTTAGTGTTTAATTTTTTTGCAATTAAAATAAATGTATTTTATTAATTTAATGTATTTCATTTTATTGTAATGTTAGGTTTTAGTGTAAGGCAGGTTAGGTTTTATTTCACAGGTAACTTTGTATTTATTTTAACTAGGTAGCTAGTAAATAGTTAATAACTATTTACTAACTAGTCTACCTTGTTAAAATTAATACAGACTTAGCTGTGAAATAAAAATAAAACCTAAGATAGTTACAATATAACTATTAGTTATATTTTAGCTAGCTTAGGTTTTATTTTACAGGTAAGTATGTATTAAGTTTTAAATAGGAATTATTTAGGTAATAATTGAAACTTTAATTTAGATTTATTTTAATTATATTTAAGTTAGGGGGTGTTAGGGTTAGGGTTGGGTTAGGGTTAGGTATAGGGGTTAATAGGTTTATTATAGCGGCGGTGTGGGCAGACAGCAGATTAGGGGCTAATAATATTTAAATAGTGTTTGCAATGCGGGAGGGCAACAGTTTAGGGGTTAATAGCTGTAATGTAAGTGGCGGCGATGTTAGGGGCAGCAGATTAGGGGTTAATAGTTTTATTTATGTGGCGGCGATGTTAAGGGTGGCAGATTAGTGGTTAATAGTTTTATGTAGGTGGAGGTGATGTTAGGGGTGGCAGATTAGGGGTGTTTAGACGTGGGGTTTATGTTAGGGTGTTAGGATTAAAGGTAACTTTTTCTTTCCCCATAGATATCAATGGGGCTGCGTTACAGAGCTTTTGATTCCACGATCGCAGGTGTTAAGCTTTTTTTTTGCCGGCTCTCCCCATTAATGTCTATGGGGAAATCGTGCATGAGCACGTCAAAGCAGTGCTTGTATTTGGATGAGGTATGGAGCTCAACGCAACCGTATCGCCTTCACAAGCCGGGTTTTTTAAAACCTGTAATACCAGGGCTATGAAAGGTGAGCAGTAAAAATAACGTTCAAGTAATTAGCGAGCAGCCATAACGCAAAACTCGTAATCTGGCTGACTATGATTCTATGATTTAATATGTATTTCTCAAATAATCATTTTTGTCTATAGAAAATGCTCTTAATTTGTTATAAGCTATATCCCACTGAATTTGACTAAATTAATTAAATGTCTCATCCCTCTGTTTATAAACGGTTTGAATTGGTGATCAGTTTTCTTAATTTTAGCCTTCATATTTTCAAGCTATTTTTTCTCCTTCTATAATTAGTTTCGTTATTTGAAATAATGTTTTTCCCCCCAGCGACCTCCCCTTTTCTCCTCTATTAGTACTATTTTTTATTCAATGAACACACTTTGTCGATGTACAGTTCTCTGGTGCTCTATTAATGTATTAATATTTTGTTTTATTAATAAAAAAAACTTATTAACATTGTGCAGGTGTGTATCGATTGCAATTAATAATAGCAATATACAATATAGTTCTAATATAAGATGTAAACTTTTTAAAAATTGAAAGATATTTGACAACAAAGAAGATGATGTACTGGGAGATGTCATTTTGAAGGACAGCAGTATAGATAATATTTTATTTGTATTAAGGAAAAAGATTGTTTTTAAATTCAATGACATGTTAGAGTACTAAGGGCTCTCAGAATGAACAAAGAATGTCCATTATGAGTAATTCTGAGGAATGCAAGAGAAAATTGTAGGACAATTTGCAAGAAAGCATGTAATTAAATCTAAAGCTAAGTATTATAAGATATTAAGAATAAAATTGAAAGCTCGAAACGAAAATTAGAACTATTTGTGAATGGAAGAGTGTATAAAGAGAAAATAGAAAGCAACAACCATTTGAAAAATACACCTATCTAAAAAAGAGAAGGGTTTAAATCAAGGGAGGTACAAGAAAAAGGGAAGAAAGAAGAAAAGATTATGGAATATAAATATGAGAATTTTCAAAAGTTGGGTCAATTTTAATAGTCATAGAAGGGGAAATCCTAAGAATTATGGGAAGTTAAGTAATAAATCTTTCAGAGATAAATAAATGTCCCTGAAAATAGGTTTGCACATATTCCTTCTTTGAGGAACCATTTTCTTTTTCAAGAGAGATAACAGAAAAGGGCAATAAATTCTCATTGAAACAATTGGAGAAGTTGAGAGCAAGTTTTTCCACCTGTGGAAGTCAGAGTAGAAAGAAACTCAGATGAACAAAAGAGGAAGAATAGGAGCTCATCTTCAGACAAAATAGAGAATTATATTACCTTGAAGAAAAAGCAATTGAGGAATTAAATGTGTTAAATTGGGGATTAACATTTGCATCAACCAATATTTCATAGATATATGTCCACATCTTTCAGTATGTGTGTGAATTCAATCTAAACAAATATTTTTCAAAACAACTACAGTAAGACAGATAGATCATGTAAGCATAGATATTAATGGTTTTATGCACATCAGTTTGTTTAGCAAATCTAGATTTAACCTTAACTTTGATTCATTTGAACAACTTTTTAAAAAGATATTAGCATATATACAATTTCAATAGATATGGTCATGTATGGTTGGAATCTAAACAATTCTGAGAGGAAAACTTTATAACTCTAAGACCAAAAACAAATGTGGAGTCATTGTGATAATGAATAGTATGTCATATTACATTGAGGCCAAGAGGATTATGGGAAAGGTAGTACATATATAGAAATGGTGACCAATAACCCTAGCTGAATTTTTTAAATTGGAATTATGTGTAGCATTGGAAGGAGCATTAAAATATTAGATGCTTGTGGCGCCTGAGGAATTAAAGGGGCAATTTACTCTAAAAGTGGTTTGCCCTTAATGTATTACCAATGACTTACTATAGTAGCTGCAGAGTATAAAATGTAAAAGGAATGTCTCATTTAGGTTTATTTTTCTGTATGAAATGTATGTTTTTGCTTATTGAAGTCTCAAACAATTATCCTCAAGAGCATGAAGAAATAGCAGACATCCTAATAGTATCTATCTCTCTATATATGAAGGCATCCTTATCTTATTAGCTGTCTACAAAAAGTAAGGGGAATGTCTCATTTAGGTTTATTTTTGTGTATGAAATATATGTTTTTGCTGATTGAAGTCTCAAACAATGCAAAAAGAAAGTTTTGCCCTGAAAATAAAAAGCATTTCTGGCAAAAAGTTAAAATCCCAACGATACCACCGGACAAATTAGAGGTGTTAAATCAATTTATTTCCTTGGTTTATTTCCTTGGATGAAATTAAAGAAAGTATAAAGAACACTAAATGGAATAAAGCACCAGCTCCTGACTTCCTGCCTGCAGAATTTTACAGGATTTTGCAGGACCAAATAACCCCTTTTTGTACAAATTATTTAATGAATACTATCAGGAAGGCCAAAATAGTTCCCATACTGTAAAGTTTCAAATATTACACTGATACTTAAAAAAAAAAAATCCTGCCTCTTTTAGACCTATATCCCTACTTAATGTAGACTATAAGTTGATAGTATTCATTTTAGCTAAGAGACTACAAAAACACTTAGATACTTTAATCCATCTAGAACAAGTAGGTTTCATGACAGGCCGAAGTTCGGTTAAAAACTTACATAAAGTTACACTGATCTTGGATTGGCTTCAGAATAACTCTAATTATCATTGTAAAAATGATTTAGCACTTCTTACTGTCGACGCCGAAAAGGCATTTGACTAAATATCCTGGGATCATCTACTTACCTCCTTGGATAAATTTGGATTTCAGGGGCAATTGAAGCAATTTGTGCATATGATCTACAAGAACCACTGTTATTTGCTAATCCTTAATAGTGAAATATCTGAGAGATTTAAAGGGACATGGAACCCATTTTTTTTCTTTCGTGATTTAGAAAGAGCATGTCATTTTAAACAACTTTCTAATTTACTTCTATTATCTAATTTGCTTCATTCTCTTGATATCACTTGCTGAAAAGCATATCTAGATATGCTCAGTAGCTGCTGATTGGTTGCTGCACATAAAGGCCTTGTGTGATTGGCTCGCACATGTGCATTGCTATTTCTTCAACAAAGGATATCTAAAGAATTGAGCAAATTAGATAATAGAAGTAAATTGGAAAGTTGTTTAAAATTGCATCCCCTATCTGAATCATGAAAGTTTAATTTTGATTAGAATGTCCCTTTAAGTTAAATAGAGGCACTAGACAAGGGTGCGCTCTCTCCCCACTCCTCTTTAATCTTTCAATGGAGCCTTTGGCAATATATTTAAGACAGGGATTGAAAGGGATTCATATATGTATAATATTGTGAACCTTTTATTATATGCCGATGATCTCCTGATTTTTCTTAGTAATACCTCTCAGACTATCCCCCATTTTATTCACATTATAGATATCTATAGTTCTATTTCGGGATATAAAGTCAATACAACCAAATCCGAATTACTTTGGATTGTAAAAACTCCTTCTAGGCTAGAGAGCCATCCCTTTAAAGAAGTTCTGACTTTTAAATATATAGGAATAAATCATAGTTCCAATCCATCACAGTGGTATGCCCTTAATTTCCCTAGTTTCTTCAATTACTGTAGAAGGAAACTGGAACAGTGGATGAACTTACCCCTCTCTTTATCTGCCAGAGTTACCTTAATTAAAGTAGTGTTATTCCCAAAGTTATTGTATTTGTTTAAAAACCTGCCACTACTATTACTCATCAAAGACATAAGCTTGTTCAATCGCCTATGTTCTCATTTCATTTGGCAAGGTAAAAGACCACAAGTATCTCTGATAAAGCTAACATTAAGCAAACAGGATGCTTTCCCGAATATCCACTATTATAACTTTGCTACATTATTTAAATATGCGGCTGAGTGGATCACAAAGAGGGAATATGTTACTGCATTGGAACTAGAAGCAGATTTAGTTTTCCCTTTCTCCTTAAATGTGATTCTACATTGCCCTGTATCTAAATTATCTTCCAATATTATAAGTATGATATCATTTTCAAATATTATAAGAGTATGGCATAGAATGTGCCTAGAAGTGGGCACTATATCAGGTATAGCAAGTAATCTGCCAATCACTGGCAATCCAGAATTCACTGCTGGTTTACGTTCTTTGAGTTTCCAAGAATAGAGTAATCAAGGGCTTGTCTATATTGCCCAGGTAGTCGAACCTGTAACACAGTGTATGAAACCTTTCTCCCAAAAAGTAGAGGATTTTGGAATTTCGCGTTCTGACTTTTATGCCTATTTACAGTTACACAATTATGTGCAAACGATCAGGAAAAAATAAGGACTGGATTGGTCTCGCGGGAACTTATCAGTTACTATCAAAATTTATAAGCAAGAGAATGTTTCCATCTCTAAATTTTATACAGTTCTGATTCGCCATATAGGGCAGCAATACTTGAATGGCTTAGTTAATAAATCGAATAAGTTTCTTCCAGAGGTAACACTAGAGGATATACAGTTGATTTTTTCACTGACTAAAAAAACAAAAACTTCTAATGCATGTCAAGAATCACAATTTAAATTGGCTAATATGACCTATATAACTCCACAAAAAATGGTGAGATGGTATTAAAAAGGGAACCAATGTCCTAGATGTAGCTCTGATCAGACAGACCTTCTCCACTGTTTCTGATGGGTATGTGGTATCCGAAAATTCAACAGTTTTGGTTGAAAATCAATTTTTGGCTTAATAAATACTTGGACCCTCAGTTTATGCTTAAATTTCGACATATCTTTTTCCTTGTTAAGCCAGATAAAAAGCTTACGAATATTCCTCTTATTAATACTACAATTATAATGGGACGTATCCTGATTTTAGGGAAATGGAAATCTAGATCAGCACCAAGTATTGCAGAGTTTATCAAAAGTATAGTCACAGGGTGGAGTTCCGGAGGAGGAGCTTGTGCATGAGGCTGTGCTGCACAAGCCTTGTTCATCTCTCCCATGCAATCAGACCTTGGCGGTAGACTACGCGCCAGGTGCCCCAGCAGCCGAGGGGAGACGTTGCTTCCAGTTTGGTTACTGTTGGGAGGAACTCGCACAGCGCTGTTTCAACTTTGCGCTACAAGATACCACACGGTGTGTTAGACCCCACGCAGAACACCCCGTGGTAAGGTCACACACAGGATAAGCTTGAAAGGCAGTCCCCCCCTCCCACCGGTGCTGCGTGAGGGGGGTAGATAGCCTGAAAATACCACAAAACTCTACTGGCAGAATACTATTATTTCCCACACCCTCCCCCATCTGGGCTATGGATGGGGGTAGAGGGTAGCGACTTAATTCCAGACAGGCTCCACGAAAATCTTACCTCTTCCCTGCCTGGCCGGACCGATACACCTGCTCCCTTGACACACTGGGAGCCGGAATACTTGGTCCCCAGCTGAGCCCTCTGTGGCCCGGATACCTGTCGCAGGTCTGTGAGCGCATACACGGAAGAGGCGGAGACCAAGCGGCGCGCGACTGAACCTAGTGGAGAGAGGGTGGCTGGTTGAACCGGAGTAAGACCTGCATCCCAGCGGAGGGCTGTCTGCATAAAGTCATATTATTGGAACACGCTGACTTTACCCCAGCCACTTTACCGTGCATTCACACCAGGCTAGATCCTCTCCCTGCAAGAAAACAACTCCCAGAGAGTGGGGGCATAAGACGCCGTTCCAGCATTGTCTCAAGTTGCGGTGAGCAACCGGGCACTCTAACTACTACAAGATAAGCAAAACCGCAAGTATAAAAAATAGATTCACTCTAAGCAAAAAAGTACTTTCTATGTCTATTGTTGCATAAACTTCCCTAGACAAAACTCTTTCCTGATACTAATGCTGGCTAACTTTCTTTTAACCTGGCTACAAATAAGCATACTAAAGACTGCTTCATACTAACTGTGCTTAACCATAAGTTGCCTGCTTGACTATGCCTATAAACCAGACGTGACTTATTCCCTGCAAAGAAATAACTCGCAACATAGAGGAGTACAAAACGCTGTCTTAGCATTACCCTAAGCTGCACCTAACATTTGGACATCCCAATCACTACAAGCCAAGTAAGCTGCAAGTCCACAGCTCAAATTTATCTTAAGTAAAAAGATTCGGCTGTGCTCATTGCTGACTATTGCTTCATCAACTGCTTTAGACAAAGTACTATATCTGATACCAAGACTGTTTAATTTTCTTCTAAACTTCACTATAAATGTCATGCTGAGGACTGCTTTATACCAACAGTGCTTGGACAAAATCTGCTTGTTTTAATATGCATACTGTTGATATAGTTAAATTACCACTGGAGGGGCACTATACAACTAAGGCCAGCAGTTATTAACCCCCTCATGACAAAGCTTGCTGACTGTTTCTTATTATAACTAAAGAGTTATCACTGGTTGATTATTTGCTGTAGGGATATTAGTATTTAATCTGAAGTGGTAAAGTAACTAAAATATTTAAAGTCAAATTAAGCTAACAATACTCCTAGGTGAGACATGAAGGTACCCTGTTGTGGTGCACATTATATATCAACTTAAAAATACTCAGATTCCCTATCCATGAGAGGTGCTGTTCTTATTACCCATTAGATGTTGTACAATTAGACTACCCATGAACATAGAATTTATTTGAAGGGAAAGAGAAAGAAAAAGAAAAAAGAGGGTTTTTGCTGTTATGTAAACCTGAACCCTTTTGTAGAATGTTGAATGTAAAACTGTGAGCTAACATCAATCTGTATATGACTGCTATTAAGGTTCCCCTTAAGTATCTGCCTCTTATTTAAGGGGGGAGAGGAGAGAAAAGGAAGTAATTCTAAGGTGTTCTTTTTTTTTTTCTTGTTTTTTGTTTTTTTTTCCTTTTTTTGCTTCATCTCTCCCATTTAACTAATAACAGGCTCAAGTAACTCAGGGAAAGAATAGACAGGGAGGTAAGAGAAGGAGATAAAGGGATAAGATAACTTAAACTGAGGGACTAAGTGAAAGAGAGCTGACATATAATTGCCACGATTTAAACTCAGATTAGAAATGATTAGTATACTTGATTGACTTTGTACCTAACATACTATTCTTAGAACTCTCTAATTATAAAGATTGGAAAGGAAAAAACGGGTTAGACCCCATATTACTAAACCGAGTCTACCACCCCAGGTCTCAATTGTTAAGAGACAATTACCTGTCCTCTGGGAGTGTGAACCCTGGTCTTAACACCTCCCTTGATTAGACACTTTCTCACCTAGGGGGCTCTCCCCCCCCCCCTTTTTTTTTTTTTTTTTTTTTTTTTTCACCCGCACTTTTCACTCACCTCCCCATAAATACTCACCCTCACTTTTTTCCCCTTGGAGGGCTTTTTTTTTTTTTTTCCTCCCCTAATAAGCACTTATAAAACACGCACGAGGAAGGGATCTCTTCCTGTCGATTGAAACACAGAAATTTTCTTTCCTAACTGCCCACTCACATATGGATAAATTTTTAAACTCACCGGCACACCTTAAAAAATTTTCACCAACCATGGCTTCCAGACCCAGGGACAAGAGAAATAAAAATACAACTGAAACTACAGTTGATTTACACCCAGAACCTGAATTTTCTGTAAAATCAAAAGAGGCTATTAGCTCCCAAATAATTGTAAAAGATATCCTTGAAGCTCTAAATCCCAAGTTTGACTCCCTCAGAATGGAAATAAAGCAAGACCTCCATGCACTCTCTGTGGAGGTTAAGCAATTCTCAGCAAGGATTCAAGAAGTAGAGCAAAGGGTGTCTGATCTTGAAGATCATTCAGTTGCACAAGTTACTAAAATACAGGCAAACTCTTTAGCTCTGAAAGAGTTACAGAACAAGATCGAGGACTTAGAAAATAGGTCTAGAAGAAACAATATCAGAATAATCGGAGTTACAGAATCTTTCCAGGGTACAGACCTAGTGAAGTTTGCAGCCGAAACTTTACCTCAACTTCTAAAGATCCCTCAGGAAACACTGCCTTTAATGGTAGAAAGAGCCCACAGATTGGGGAGACCTCCCCTATCAGCGGGTGATAGATTAAGACCTAGACCTATAATTGTGAAATACCTGAACTTTCAGGATAAGGTCAAGGTCATGCAATTTTTTCGTAAAAATGCCCCTATCTTATTAGATGGGAACAAAATATTAGTATTCCAAGACTTTGCCTACGAAACCTCCCTGAAGAGGAGGGAGCTCTCCCCAATTTGCGGTAGAATGATCAAAGAGGGTCTTTCTGCTACGGTCATTTACCCAGCTAGGCTGAAAATAGAATTCCAGGGCCAGGTGCACTTTTTTGAGACTGCCGCAGAGGCAGAAAAATTCTATACAGAAAAATGTGTTAAGTAATATGCACCATGATGTTAAATTTAATATGAGATTAAGAATGTATCTGCCATCGATGTCGCCATTATATAAGAGTCTCTGGTATTTGATGGTTTTCTGGTTTTTTTATCATTTTTATCCTTCAGGCCTCAATATTGAAAAGCGACGGCAGTGGTGCTGGGAGGCTCTTTTTCCTTTTCCCCTTCCCCCCCCCCCCTTTTTTTTTTTTTTTTTTTCTCTTCTTCTCTCTCCCTTTTATTTTTAGAAGATTCTCTCATCCCAAGGGAGGGGAGGGCGAAGAAATTTAGAAAGAAAAAGTGTAAAAAATGTCTAATATAAAAAATTTGATTTTTTCTTCCTGGAATGTTGGAGGGGTCTCAACTCCAATGAAACGGAAGATGATAATCTCTCAATTTAGGAAACTTAACTCTGACATCGCATTTATCCAGGAGACACATTTAAACGCAGAAGAAACTCTAAAGCTAAAATTCTCCTGGGTAAGTGAAGTGTTCTTCACACCAAGTATAGGCAGAAAGAGAGGCGTAGCCATTCTCATAGGAAAAAAAAACCCATATGAGATTTTGTCAGAATATATAGACCCAGAGGGTAGAATTGTGATTTTAAAAATAAGAATGGCTAATTCTATTTTTACTTTATGCAACCTGTATGCTCCTAACAACTTCGATAGAAGTTTTTGGGAATTCCTACAAACTAAAATTTTGCAAATAGGAGAAGGCTACATAATTCTAGCAGGGGACTTCAACATGACCCCAAGAGCGCAGATAGATAGGCTCAGGCAAAAACTCAATAGCGGTTTGACTAAAAGAGATAAGCTTGAAGGCAAAATGTTTAAAACTTTATTTAAAAATCTAGCTCTTAAAGACATTTGGAGAATTCAAAACCCAGATCGAAGGGAGTTTACATGTAAAGCTAAAAGTGTAAGATCTTTCTCTAGAATCGATTTATTTCTAGTCACTGAGAATGTGCTGAGAATTGGCGCTACATCGAAAATATCGCAAGTCACTTTTTCAGACCATGCTCCAATAACATTAAAAATACCATTAAACGAAAAAAAATCAGCTACACATCGTTTTTTCTTCCCTAAGTTTCTAATGAAAAACGCAAAATTTAGGGAATGGTTGACAACTAGAATGTCTGAATTTTTTACTATAAATGCTGACACTGTCAAGGATCCAAATATACTATGGGAAGCTGGTAAGGCGGTAATGAGAGGGGAAATTATTGCATACATGGCCGATTATAAGCGCAAGGCGACTCTGAGGGAGAACGAAGTACTGAGAGCACTTACTAATAGCTATAGTAAATATTTATCTCAACCATCATCAGTAAATTGGAAGAGGCACACCTTGGCTAAGAGAGAGAGAGATAATTTTCTAATGCATGTTGCAATCCAAGAGGATTATAAAACCAGAGCCAAATTCTACAGGCATGGAAATAAGGCAGGAAAAGTATTAGCAAATTTAGTTAAGAACACACAAGGAAGCTCTACTATTGATTCGATTCTAGAACAAGGAAACCTACTTCAAAATTCAAGAGAGATTATTGATGCCTTTTTCATTTATTATAGAGATCTCTATTCGTTTAGGGAATCAGATGAAGAAGCCTCAGAACTTTTCTGGGAAGGACTTGATCACCCGGTTTTAAATGAAGAAGCAGTAAGTGGAATCAACGCCCCTATTTCTGAGCAAGAAATTTCTTTGGCAATTCAAGAAGCCCGCCTGGATAAGGCACCTGGCCCAGATTTTCTCCCTAATGAGTTTTACAAACTCCTTACTCCAATTATAACCCCCCACTTAAGAAAAGTATTCAATTATTTCTTTGTAGACACTAAACCTATTCCTTTATCTTTTACAGCATCTATTACAACATTAATCTTGAAACCAGGGAAAGACCCCCTGAAAAAAGAGTCGTATAGACCCATCGCTTTACTTAACACAGATTACAAGCTATTATCATCCATCTTAGCCAAAAGACTCCAAAAAGTAATGGGGGATCTCATTAATAAAGACCAGGCGGGTTTTTTGTCCAGGCGCAATCTAGCTGCTAAGGTTAGGGAATTATTCCTAGTCCTTGACTACTTTCATAATTGCTCTGAAGATTTATCCCAAGACCAATCTGATATAGCAATTATCGCTTTAGACGCAGAAAAAGCGTTTGACTCTGTCTTCCATCAGCACATCAATAATGCCTTAATACGTTTTGGTTTCAAGGATAATTTCCCTTTTTTTATCAATAATCTCTGCACTAAGTCTACAACTAGATTATCTATTAATAAACTTGAGTCTAATCTTATTAACCTCCAGAGGGGCACAAGACAGGGGTGCCCGCTGTCACCTCTTTTATTTGACTTAGCGATTGAACCATTGGCCCTTAAAATCAGACAGATGATACAAGGGATAAGAATTGGCTCAGTAGAACCCAAAATTGCTTTATATGCCGATGACGTATTAATCTATATGTCTAATACAGCGACTAACATTCCAAGGTTAATCTCGATCACTAATTCATTTGGATCCTTCACAGGTTATAAGCTCAATATTTCTAAATCAGAGCTACTATGGGTTAGAAAAAATGAGGCCTCAATTGACACGATACCTTTCAAGGAAGTCTTGACTCATTTTAAATACTTAGGGATCTATATCTCAATTAATCCACAAGAGTGGTACACTCTCAATATTTCTCCCATCCTGGCTAGAATTAAAGAATATATGGTAAACTGGCAAAATCTCCCGATATCTTTATCGGGACGTATTGCTTTGTTCAAGATGGTCCTTCTCCCTAAGATTCTTTACCCTCTCCAAAATATCCCGGTGATCTTAAAAGTCAAAGATTGGAAAAGTTTAAATAGGGCACTGCGATATTTTATTTGGAAATGTAAAAGACCTCGAATTTCCCTAAACAAACTCTATCTACCTAAGAAGTATGGAGGAATGGCTCTCCCAGACCTAAGTAAATATAGCCTGGTTTTTATCTCGCGCATCGCAATAGATTGGATCTTAAATAAGGACTATTTTACAAATAATAGTCTGGAGAAAAGTATCATATTTCCCTACAACCCTTCAGCTTTAATTCACTGCCCAATTCAACTAATTCCGAAAAAAGTGAGAGGTCTTCAATCAATATATATGGTTATACAAGCCTGGAAAAAATTAGGGCGCAAATTAAATATCGATTTAACTATTCCAAAATTCCAAGGACTATGTGGCAACCCAGAATTCCAGGAAGGTACTCAAACATTAGTATTTCAAATGTGGCAAAGAAAGGGTCTTCTTTTCCTGACTCAACTTATTGAACAAGGCACTCCATCGATCAAAACTTTTGAAAAGTTGAGACAGGAATTTGATATAAGCAATAAAGATTTCTTTGCTTACCTTCAAGCCAGACATTACCTATTCTCACTTGTGGAGAAGTATGGATGGTCTTGGTCATGGGGGAAGTTAGACAATTGGCCCATCCTGGCTAAAAACGACTTATCCTCTATATCCTGCTGGTATGATCTGTTGATAAGCCAAGATGGAGAGTCTAATCTTCAACAGATAACATCAAAATGGAATTCATTAACACCAGACTTAGACATCGAGGCAGAACAAGTCGGAAAATCTATAGCCACCGTAGCCCAGACTACATTATCCGCAAATTGGAGGGAATCACACATCAAGCTACTCTACAGAACATACTATACTCCACTTAAAGGGTTTAAGTGGCACAATTATGAATTTAACATATGCCCCAAATGTTCTCTCCCGGCAGCTGACATAGTCCATATGATATGGTCTTGCCCGAGGATTAGACAACTATGGAAAAAAGTAGAATTTTGGCTAACTAATGCACTAATGCTCTCAACTCTCTCTCTCTCATTGGCAATGGTGGTATTTCTTATAGATCCTACAACAAATTTAGACCAAATAAAAATTAGGAATGGGGCGATTCTGGCAACAAGAAATTTAATTTTTGGAAAGTGGAGAGACTCCTCAATACCTAGTATTCAAGAAATTAAAAACTATATGAAAAAACAATGTATTATTGAACAAATGGATGTATCTTTAACCTCTGAAAGAGAGGTAGTTTTATTTTTCCAAAAATGGTCGGCTTTCATTAAGATATTCACTCCAGAAGAAATAAATCAACTAATATATCCCTTTAGACACTCGGAGATAGTCCTACTAGGTATATGGTAATAGAAGATCCTGACACTCCCTTCAACCTCTCCCTCCCACTAAGTTTTTCTTCTTAATTATTCATTTATTTGTGGAGGGGGGAGAGAGAAGAGAAAGAAAAAATAATTTCCCCCCCCCCCTTTTTTTTTTTTTTTTTTCTTCCCGCACCCCTCTCCACCACTTCCAGCTCAAATAGGTCGCATTAGGCAAGAGATTATTTATTATTTAGCCTGAAGATATAGGATGTATAAGAAGGTTGATAAATAATAGAAAATAAGAGGCTTCATTTACTTTCATTTGTTCTTTTATTTTATTTTTTCTTGTTAATCCAGACAAAAAGTCTGCAATGTTTTGGCATATTTCTGATTGATCTTGGTTGATGATATATTAATGTATGTCAATCTGCTTGTATTTTTTTTTTTTTTTTCTCTCTGTCGGTATTTCTTTTTTTTTGACAATATTGTTACATTGTTATGCCTCAATAAAAAAAAAAAAAAAAAAAAAAAAAAGTATAGTCACAGATAATAATATAACAGTATAACGTTTTGAGTTGCAATGACAGTCAAATAGAACTTTTCTTTACCAAGTGGATCAAGGTTATTCAAACAATGTCAATCCAAGTACAAAGACAACTGACTTATCCCCTCTCACAGTCTACTTTTTTCTTACTAAATGATCTTAATGGTAACTTCCTAACATCCTGGTCTCATGGGTGGGGAGAATAAATGTGTGTTTTTTTTTGTTTTGTTTTTTCTTCCCCCTCCCTGCTCCTCCCCCCCCCCCCCCCTTCTGGCTGAAGCTCTATTGATCCTGTGAGATTGGTCATCTTTAAGACAAGAAATATGTACTGATTAGTTTGATTAAGTTCATTAACATTATGATGTATTATAGGCATTGGGATTATTTAAGTTAAAGGGACACTGAACCCAAATTTTTTCTTTCATGATTCAGATAGAGCATGCAATTTTAAACAACTTTCTAATTTACTCCTATTAATTTTCTTCATTCTCTTGCTTTCTTTATTTGAAAAAGAAGGCATTTAAGCTATTTTTTGGTTCAGAACCATGAAAACCACTTGTTGGTAGGTAAATTTACCCACCAATCAGCAAGACAGTATGTTCACCAAAAATGGGCCAGCATCTAAACTTACATTCTTGCATTTCAAATAAAGATACCAAGAGAATGAAAATAATTTGATAATAGGAGTAAATTAGAAAGTTGCTTAAAATTGCATGCTCTGGGGGATAGTTATCAACGTGTCTACTTTTCCTGCCTTCGCCGGCCCAATACACCCGCCTAAGCTCGCCTCATATCGCCGCCGCAGACCTGCAAAAATTCGCCTAAGTTATCAAAAAGCTGTCAAAAAGCCACGCACCAAGTACGGGGCGATGAGCAGCGGACTGTGAGAGTTATCACTCATCCGATCTCGCTGCTCTTCGGCTTTTTCACAGCTTTCTTGCTAGCCTGTCACTAAGCACCCATACTATACTGTTCTACCGCCTATATTGGCGCCCCCGGAGCCTCCCGCAACTAAATAAAGTTACTAACCCCTAAACCGCCACTCCTAGACCCCGCCACAACTCTTATAAATTTATTAACCCCTAAACCGCCACTCTTAGACCCGCCGCAACTCTTATAAATGTATTAACCCCTAAACCACCGCTCCCGGACACTGCTGCCACCTACATTATACCTAGTAACCCCTATCCTGCCCCCCTATACCGTCGCACTCTATAATAAAGTTATTAACCCCTATCCTGCTGATCCCGCACCTCGCCGCAACTAAATAAATAGTTTAAACCCTAAACCGCCTCTCCCTGACCCCGCTGCAACCTATATTAAATTTATTAACCCCTATCCTGCCCCCCTACACCGTCGCCACCTATAATAAATTTATTAACCCCTATCCTGCCCCCCACTACACCGCTGCCACTGTAATAAAATTATTAACCCCTAAACCTAAGTCTAACACTAACCCTAACACCCCCCTAACTTAAATATTAATTAAATAAATCTAAATAATATTTCTATTATGAACTAAATTAATCCTATTTAAAACTAAATACTTACCTTTAAAATAAACCCTAATATAGCTACAATATAAATAATAATTATATTGTAGCTATCTTAGGATTTATTTTTATTTTACAGGCAAATTTCAATTTATTTTAACTAGGTACAATAGCTATTAAATAGTTATTAACTATTTAATAGCTTACCTAGCTAAAATAAAGAGAAATTAACCTGTAAAATAAAAACTACCTAAGTTACACCTAACACTACACTATACTTAAATAAATTATTCATATTTAAAACTAAATACTTACCTGTAAAATAAAGCCTAAGATAGCTACAATATAATTAATAATTACATTGTAGCTATCTTAGGATTTATATTTATTTTACAGGTAACTTTGTATTTATTTTAGCTAGTTAGAATAGTTATTAAATAGTTATTAACTATTTAATAACTACCTAGCTAAAAGAAATACAAAATTACCTGTAAAATAAATCCTAACCTAAGTTACAATTAAACCTAACAATACACTATCATTAAATTAATTAAATAAATTACCTACAAATAACTACAATTAAATACAATTACATAAACTAACTAAAGTACAAAAAATAAAAAAAGCTAAGTTACAAAAAATAAGTTACAAACATTTTAAAAATATTACAATTTTAAGCTACTTACACCTAATCTAAGCCCCCTAATAAAATAATGAACCCCCCAAAATAAAAAAATGCCCTACCCTATTCTAAATTAAAAAAGTTCAAAGCTCTTTTACCTTACCAGCCCTTAAAAGGGCCATTTGTGGGGCATGCCCCAAAGAATTCAGCTCTTTTGCCTGTAAAAGAAAAATACAACCCCCCCAACATTAAAACCCACCACCCACATACCCCTATTCTAACCCAAACCCCCCTTAAAATAACCTAACACTAATCCCGTGAAGATCATCCTACCTTGAGTCATCTTCACTCAGCCGAGCAGCGATGGAACCGAAGAGGAGACCCGGATCGGCAGAAGTTATCCTCCAAGCGGCGCTGAAGAAATCTTCCATCCGATGAAGTGATCCTCCAAGCGGCGCTGAAGAAGTCTTCCATCCGGGCAATGTCATCTTCCAAGAGGCGCTGAAGAAGTCTTCTATCAAGAGGCGCTGAAGAAGTCTTCGATCCTCCAAGCGGCGCTGAAGAAGTCTTCCATCCGGGCGATGTCATCTTCCAAGAGGCGCTGAAGAAGTCTTCTATCCCGGATAGAAGACTTCTTCAGCGCCTCTTGGAAGATGACATCGCCCGGACGGAAGACTTTTTCAGCGCCGCTTGGAGGATCACTTCATTGGACGGAAGATTTCTTAAGCGCCGCTTGGAGGATAACTTCTGCCGCTCCGGGTCTCCTCTTCGGTTCCATCGCTGCTCGGCTGAGGGAAGACAACTCAAGGTAGGATGATCTTCAGGGGATTAGTGTTAGGTTATTTTAAGGGGGGTTTGGGTATGTGGGTGGTGGGTTTTAATGTTGGGGGGGTTGTATTTTTCTTTTACAGGCAAAAGAGCTGAATTCTTTGGGGCATGCCCCACAAAATGCCCTTTTAAGGGCTGGTAAGGTAAAAGAGCTTTGAACTTTTTTAATTTAGAATAGGGTAGGGCATTTTTTTATTTTGGGGGGTTTGTTATTTTATTAGGGGGCTTAGATTAGGTGTAAGTAGCTTAAAATTGTTGGAATATTTTTAAAATGTTTGTAACTAATTTTTTTTATTTTTTGTAACTTAGCTTTTTTTATTTTTTGCACTTTAGTTAGTTTATGTAATTGTATTTAATTGTAGTTATTTGTAGTTAATTTTTTTAATTTATTTAATGATAGTGTAGTGTTAGGTTTAATTGTAACTTAGGTTAGGATTTATTTTACAGGTAATTTTGTATTTCTTATAGCTAGGTAGTTATTAAATAGTTAATAACTATTTAAAAACTATTCTAACTAGCTAAAATAAATACAAAGTTACCTGTAAAATAAATATAAATCCTAAAATAGCTACAATGTAATTATTAATTACATTGTAGCTATTTTAGGGTTTATTTTACAGGTAAGTATTTAGTTTTAAATAGGAATAATTTATTAAAGTATAGTGTAGTGTTAGGTGTAATTGTAACTTAGGTTAGTTTTTATTTTACAGGTAAATTTCTCTTTATTTTAGCTAGGTAAGCTATTAAATAGTTAATAACTATTTAATAGCTATTGTACCTAGTTAAAATAAATTGAAATTTGCCTGTAAAATAAAAATAAATCCTAAGATAGCTACAATATAATTATTATTTATATTGTAGCTATATTAGGGTTTATTTTAAAGGTAAGTATTTAGTTTTAAATAGGATTAATTTAGTCAATAATAGAAATATTATTTAGATTTATTAAATTAATATTTAAGTTAGGGGGGTGTTAGGGTTAGTGTTAGACTTAGGTTTAGGGGTTAATAAATTTATTACAGTGGCGGCGGTGTAGTGGGGGGCAGGATAGGGGTTAATAAATGTATTATAGGTGGCGACGGTGTAGGGGGCAGATTAGGGGTTAATAAATTTAATATAGGTTGCAGCAGGGTCCGGGAGCGGCGGTTTAGGGGTTAATACATATATTATAGTTGCGGTGGGCTCCGGGAGCGGCGGTTTAGGGGTTAATACATATATTATAGTTGCGGTGGGCTCCGGGAGCGGCGGTTTAGGGGTTTATATGTATAGAGTAGCTTGCGGTGGGCTCCGGGAGCGGCGGTTTAGGGGTTAATAACTTTATTTAGTTGCAGCGGTGTAGGGGGGACAGATTAGTGGTGTTTAGACTCGGGGTACATGTTAGGGTGTTAGGTGTAGACATCTCCCATAGGAATCAATGGGATATCTGGCAGCAGCAAACTTGTACTTTCGCTATGGTCAGACTCCCATTGATTCCTATGGGATCTGCCGCCTCCAGGGTGGCGGTTTGAAAACCAGGTACGCTGGGCCGGAAAAGTGCCGAGCGTACCTGCTAGTTTTTTATAACTAGCAAAAGTAGTCAGATTGTGCCGCACTTGTGTGCGGAACATCTGGAGTGACGTAAGAATCGATCTGTGTCGGTCTGAGTCCAGCGGATCGAACTTTACGTCACAAAATTCTACTTTTGCCGGTCTCTAGCCTTTGATAACTAAGGCGAATCAGCCTCGCCACAAATACGCTGCGGAATTCCAGCGTATTTGAGGTTGACGGCTTGATAACTAGGCCCCTCTATCTGAATCATGATAGAAACAATTTGGGTTCAGTGTCCCTTAACATTTATCAAAACAACTTCCCAGAGAAGTTCGATAAGACACTCAAATTGATTTGATTTTTGTTATGATTTGTCCTTGTTGTTTTTGTTTTTTATGTCTTTCCTTTTTGTAATAACCTCTGCAGTAAAAATTAATAAAAAGAAAAACAAAAAAAGAAATAGTGACCAATAACCCTAGCTGAATTTAAAAAAAAAAAAATATTTGATTTATCTCCAGCACCGAGTACATCAACAATCAATATAGATTGCAAATAAACCTTGCAAAGTACAATAACAAACATTATCACTACAACAGTACTGGGTTTTATCTTTTGTTGTATCTTCTTAGGTCTCCTTGACTCCCCTTGCTCTCTCTATTCTTTACTCTCCACCCACTACTACCCTAGGTCTATATATTTACTCCTATTGGTATTGATCTGTTGACATTGGTATGCTCATTGCCAGTTTGTTTCTCTCTCCTCCTCTTGCTTGAAATTGATATCTCAGTGTCTCCTTTTGAGCTTTCTGACATATTCTCATGAGTCTATGGTATTGTATCCTATCCTTGGCATAGTAGAAACATTATCTTTCAATTAGAGGTGAGTCTCTGATTGTTCAACTATTAACCCGTAACCACACTTCCTCCTCCATCCATACCTATTCCTCTCCCTCTATAAAAGTCTGCACTTCCAAATCCCACCTTGAGGCGTCACCACCCGGGGTCTTTCTTACCCTCCCCATCCTGCTATATCTAGGGCTCAATTGGTTTGTTTAGACTCTTAGCAGAAAAATATTAAATTTTCCATACAATTGAGCATTCAGTACATGTTCTGAGTCTTTGAATGGGTAAATTATCTGCTTTTGGTGTATTAGGTCTAGGCTGCAGATAAGGGGTTCCCACTTAGATAAGAAATGTTTTGTCCTCTGTGCTATGTCCCCCTGTGTGTCTATTTGTTCATATACCATTTGATTCTTTAATGTTTCTTTAAGGTGTGACAAGCTTAGTGGTGTGGTTGTCATCCACTGTTTGAGAATGAGCTTCCTAGCATGTAGTATTACGTTGTGGATGAACTCTGTGTGTTTCCTTAACCCAGACTGTGAGTATAGAAATATCACCATCTCTGTTGTGAGTCTGAGTTTTTCCCCAGTATTGTTCTCTATCCCTTTCTGTGTCATGCCCCAGAATTTTGTTAACCTTGGACATACCCATATCATGTGTATGATGTTTGGGTTAGGATGTGAGCATTTTGGACATAGGCCCGAAGTTTCCGGATTCCATTTGTGAAACATTTCAAGTGTTATATATGTATTGTGTACTGATTTTATGTGTGACTCAGGTATTTCGTTTGACAAGGTAGCCTCCCTCACCTTTGTGAAGCTTTGTTCAATACATTGGTCCATAGGTTTATGTCCAGTCAATGTGTACCATGTTTTTTGAAGGTGAGTTTTGGTGGCATTGTTAGGTGCAGTGTAGAGAGCGTTATAAGTGTGAGAGATAGAAGTCATTCCTCCTTTCATTAGGGTAAGTAGCCTGTAGATGTCACAGTTGGTGTTCAGCATTTCTCCAGTTTTCAGAAGGTTTTGCACATAATGTTTCATCTGGAGAAAGGCAAAGTGATGGGTATGTTGAAGTCTTTTTGCAGATTTTTAAAGGACCAAATTGTTTTCCCATTCTCTGACAGTACTTGTCGGAGAGTCGTCACCCCCATCCCTCCCATTGTTAAAAGGTTTTGTGGTGAACCCTGCAGGGAAGTCTGGGTTACCCTCCAGAGGTAGGTAGATAGTGTGCTTGTGGGAGACTCCCAGAGCTTTGCAAATCTTCCACCATGCCCTTATGGGAAGAAGGAGAAAGGTTGCATCACCGACAATGGCTTCTACTTGTGTATGCATCATGTGTGGGAGCATCTTCAAGGACCATGGTTTGATAATCTCTGTTTCAAGTGTGCAATTGGTAAAGTGTCCTCTATCTAACAACCAATCCATTACGTATTTAGCCAGTGCTACCCAATTATAGTGTTCAATGTTTGGGAGTCAAAACCTCCCATCGTAGGTAGGCACGTCATTTTTGAGTAGCTTATTCTATGTTTTTTCCCTTTCCACAGGAAATGTAGGCTATCCCTATTTAATAACTTCTTGTTTGTGTATGAGCTCTGGCAGCATTTGCAGTGTGTATAGAAGTTTGGGAAATAGTATAATTTTGATTAGTCCTACCTAGACTTGTGCAGCATCGAAAAATTTGGTTCGGTTTGGATCGATTCGGACCGATTCGAATTTCGGTTCGGATCGATTCAAATTCGGAAGAAATCAAATTCATTTTTTTTCGGATTCATTCGGATTCGTCAAAAATTTGCTTCAATTCGGTTCGAAGTGATTCGGAATTTCAGTCAGTGTTAAGTTGGATGTGCTGTGTATTACACTAGTATACTGTACAATACTAGTGTAATACACGGCCATCCGAATCCATCCAAATCTACCGAATAAATTCGAATCGATTCAGATTTAATTGGTAGATTCGGCACTACCGCAATTTGGAAATTCGAATCGATCCGAATTGTCGAATTCAACAAATTTGTCCGAATTTCGATTCGGATCGAATCGCACATGTCTAGTCCTACCCTCCCTGACAGAGTTAGCGGTTAGGTGGACCAGTCCAGCAGCATTCGTCTTAAGTCTTTTAATAGTGATTGGAGGTTGACCTCATACCATTGGGTGGGGTTCTTGGTCAGGATAATACCTAGATACTTAAATGTATTGGTGACTATTTTAAAGTTGTCTTGGAGAGGTATAGAGGGGTTTTTATTCTGCAACCATAGCAACTCCGATTTGTCTTTATTTATCCGGTATCCCGAAATTTCACTAAGGAAAAAATCTGCATTATGTTGGGGATGTTTCTCCTAGGTTCTCGTGTATACAGGACCATGTCGTCTGCAAAGAGAGATAGATGGATAGTCTCTTTGCCTATGCTTAAGCCTTCTGTTTCCTTTCTGATTCTAATTTCTAGAGGCTCTAACGCAAGGTCAAAAAGAAGTGGGGAAGGAGGACACCCCTGTCTTGTGCTTCTCAGAAGGGAGAACGGTTTAGATGGCGTTCCATTAATCAGGATCGCTGCCTGGGGTTCACTATAAATGGCATTTATGGATCTCATGAAGGATCCCTGTATACCGAATTTCCTTAGGGTAGTGAATAAGTGATCCCACAATATCTTGTTGAATGCTTTTTCATCATCTACAAGAATCAAACAAGCGTCTTCAGCACAATGGTGCTGATCATGGTTATCTTTTCCCAGAAATGCGTAAGGACTAGTTGCAGTTTTCTCATGTTTTTGACTGAAAATCTACCCTTCACAAACCTGGTCTGGTCGTCATGTATTAAAAGGGGAAGTATCTCTGCTAGTCTATTGGCTAGTATTTTTGTAAATAGATTGTAGTCCGAATTTAGTAGGGAAATCGGTCGGTAAGATGATGTTAGTAGTGGGTCTCTGTCCAGTTTGGGGATAACTGTCACATTTGCTTCTGTAAACCTATTGGATAATTTCGCCCTCCCTTCCAAGATTGCATTATATAGTAGTGTAAGGGTATCCGAGATCTCCCCCTTGACCATAACCCTAGCTGAATGTTTAAATTGGAATTATGTGTAGCATTGGAAGGAGCATTAAAATATTAGATGCTTGTGGCTCTTGAGAAATTAAAGAGACAATTTACTGTAAAAATGGTTTCCCCTTAATGTATTACCAATGACTTACTATAGTAGCTGCAGAGTATAAAATGTAAAAGGAATGTCTCATTTAGGTTTATTTTTCTGTATGAAATATATGTTTTTGCTTATTGAAGTCTCAAACAATTATCCTCAAGAGCATGAAGAAATAGCAGACATCCTAATAGTATCTATCTCTCTATATATGAAGGCATCCTTATCTTATTAGCTGTCTACAAAAAGTGGTCAATACTTAGAGAGAGAAATTGGAAAGGAAATTATTATTACCTATTTCTTCCACCCCCTCTGGGAACTTATTTTCTGCCTCTTATTTATATAGCGTTTATAAAGAGAATACTAAAGTATTATTATTTTCATTATAGTGGTGTTTTAATAGTCAAAAGCATCTCTGTTAAATGACAAAGTAAATGCCTTTTATAAACAATTTGATTCTCTCCAGTGTGTAAAACAGATCATTGGGAACACAAAGCAGAGAGCAATTTACAGTAAAATGTCCCTTTAACCTGTGTGTTTAATCCCTTTGCAGGGGTTGAGCTTATCATGCTAAATTTATCAAGCTGTGTTTGCAGCTTGGAATCCCTTGTTACACATGCTTGCTCTGGCAAGCCTATAACTGCTAGTTAAAGGGACAGTCAACACCAGCATTTTTGTTGTGTGAAAAGATAGATAATCCCTTAATTACCAATTCCCCTGTTTTGCATAACCAACAGTTATAATTATACATGTTTTACCTCTGTAATTACCTTGTATCTAAGCCTCAGCAGACTGCCCCCTTATTTCAGTTCTTTTGACAGACTTGCATTTTAGCCAATCGGAGCTGTCTCCATGGTAAATTCATGTGCATGAGCTCAATGTTATCTATATGAAACACATGAACTAATCAAAATGCATTTAGATTAGAAGTGGCCTTCAAGGTCTAAGAAAACCTCCTAGGTTTAGCTTTCAACTAAGAATACCAAGAGAACAAAGCAAAATTTGTGATAAAAGGAAATTGGAAAGTTGTTTAAAATTACATGCCCTATTTGAATCATGAATGGGGTTTTTTGGATTTGACTGTCCCTTTAATGCTAGTTAGTTAGAACATGCCTGACTGACTTGTCTGCAATGATGAATAAACCATGTTCTTGTCCATTTAGTTGCACAATAATAGGGGGCAGTAATTCAGAAGCACTTTTTTGTGCAATGGTAAATACAGGAGGTTTATAGCATCTCACAAGCCCCAAAAGCAGGCAGACAGGTTCCCTGGATGGGTATCTTTCTGCCCACACCTTCATAAATAGAGGATTTTGTTTTGGATTCTCAAGGAAATTCGTTTCCCCGAATATTCATAGCCTGCACTATTGGGTTTTTGTTTTGTTTAAAACGAAGCAAAAATAAAATGTTCGTTAAACATTTACATTCGTTTTCATTAACCGAATGTAAATGTTTCAAAGCTGCAGGTGAAAAACTCACCTGTAGCTACAATACTGACAATAATGTGATCTCCCGAGAATGGAGAGCTGGTTAAGGTAAAAATTAAGCCCTTAAAATAATAAATAAATAAAGGAAATAAATGAATACTGACGTCAGTTTTTTTTTATTATTTTATTTTATTTTAGTTGGTGCATTCATTTGGATTTTCATTTCATTAAAACAAAAAGAAAATTTGATTTTCGTGACAAATGTGCATTTGTCTGAAATTGAATGCACATCTTTAGTTAGTGGACCCCTGAATCATGTATCATGAAGCTAATTTATGAGTCTAAGGAGAAGTTATACAATAGAAAAATAATCTAAACAATTATAAGTCTTCTGAAACATTACTTGATAGAGGTTATAAAGAAAAGAATATTACTACATTAGATGAAGTGAGAAATGTTGAAAAGCAGACATTATTTAAATATAAAAATATAAGGCTAAATAATTACTATCATTATTTTAAAATACCTTTTATCATAGATTATTCTAGTGAGCTGAAGAAGATTAAGAATATTAAAAACAATGGACTATACTAGAAATGAATAAAGGTTAGTGTCCATCGTTCCCGGATAGCTCACAAATAATATATAGGAAGGTGACAAACGTAAAACAAATAATGTGTCCTTGTGACACATCAAAAATGCAGGTGTAAAGAGAATTGGATAGTAGAAAGAAGAAGCTTTTTAATGTTATTCACAGTAAGCTTGCAGACAGACAAAAGTTAAAATAATTTATATCAGTACTTATAGGCAACATTTCAAAAATAAATACTGTTCTAAGATGCAGAGACACAGAGTATTATTCTGTACATGCACGAAGCATTATATAAGCCAAAAAAAAAAACTAACAATATAATGAAACACCTTATTAGTTTTGAAGCCTTTTGAAAATGCCATAAAAACCCAAAATATTTAATATATTATGTAGGTATAGAAAAGGTTAATGTAAATTAGGGAGGGGAAATGAGAATTACATCGATTAGCTAGAAAATCCAAATGGATATGTTCTTGAAATATTACTGCCAAATGGGTTAAATATAGAACCAACATTAGTTTACAACATTTAACTAGTTATAAATTTGAGTTTAGAATTATAAAAATTAATTACAGGTGGCCCTCGTTTTGCACCGGTTCAATTTGCGCCGTTTCAGAATAACGCCCTTTATTTTCAGTCATGTGACTGCTATTGAAAAGCACTGAGAAGCAACACATTGATTAAAATAAGGGCAGGCCAGTAGGTGGGGCTGTCCGGTTGTGTTGCAGCAAAGATATGCAAGCCAAGCAGGCTGAAATTAATCAGTGTGAACAGTCAGACCTGAGCTATTGAACAGTTTTCAAAGCAACAAGATCTACCAGCCGTGAGGGAAACTTCCCTTTCTTCTTCTATCCCGGCTGCTTGAGGTGAGGGTGCCTATAAATCAGTCCAGACTGGAATGCATAGAATAGCTGCAGACCCGATATTAGCTAAACGTGTATGCTACTGTTTAAATGCAGAGACCTTTTTGCAGAAAAATGCAAGTAAAATAATGTTTTTATTCATTAAACTTAGTTTGATGATGCATTCTGTGTTGTGTGATTATTTGATACTGTTTATAATGCTGTTCAGCATTTAAAGTCTTCATTTCCAAGCTTTAAAAATAATTTATTATAAGTTACTTATGTCAATTTTGAGAGGAGCCTGGGACCTAACTCCCTCACTTCCCATTGACTTACATTGTAATCTAGGTCTTAATTTACAATTGTTTCTATTTACAACTATTCTTTCTGGAACCTAAACCCAGCGTAAATTGAGGGCTACCTGTATTATTATTATTTTTAAATGTTGAGAGTTTTAAAAACGATTAATACTTATTCTATACTTATTTATTTATTTTATGTCTTTTTTCAGGCTATTTTTTAATTAAAAAAAAAAAAAAAAGATTTATAGGCAGTAATGGGATATAGAAGATGAAGACAAAGGTCAGTAAATGGATTTTATTTTTATAGTTTCAAAAAAACTCAAAATAATTATTTTAATAAAATGTTTTAAATGCTTTTTAATTGTGGTGTCACATGTATATAAAACAATGGTATGACAAACGATTAAATAAAAATTTATTTAATTTGTAATACGTAAAATAAATTAATAAAAAATGTGTATATAAGCATGACAAGTAGATTTCTTAGATGCAATTTTAGACAACTATATAGAGATTTCTAGACCTTCAAAGTTTCTTGACAAAGACACTTAGAGCTCGATGATATATTCTTCTCCAGCTCAAACCTTCTTTTACTAGCTGACACTCGCAGGGCTGCCCCAGTGCAATGATCGTAAAAAGGGGCAGTCCCTGCGAGTTGCGAGATGGCTCCTATTAAAAGTAATGAAGCTCACTGGATAGGGAAACTTCGCTCCTTAGTGCGAAGTTAGCAGGGAGCAGGGGGGGGGGGCACTTTAAAATTAAAATCCTCCATACAATATAACTCACATTACGCTGCTTTCTGCTTATAGCATCTTACATTCGCCTATATTTTAGTATGTATTTGTTTTTCTATTTGGGTTATAAGTGTTCGTATTGTTTTGACAAAAGCTTGCCACCTTTTAGTTGGCGAGAAAAAACTGTGATATCTGCAGTGCGAAAATCTTTATAGAATTACGCTGGGATTAGTGAGATATTGTCATATACGCCCATGTACAGCCCATTTTAAGAAAAAACAACAATTACGCTTTGCATTTTGTATTTATAAATTCAAATTTCTGTGTGATTTTTGCACATCCAGTGTACTTCAATTATGATTTACGCTGTGAATATTTAATTTGATTTATTCCTGTGTAAATTACATAATAATTTTAAGTTTTTGTTAACATACGATTTTTAGTGAAGAATTTTGTTACGATTTTTGATGCACCTTAACAATACAATTTTTCCCTGCTTATTTTTGTGTGAATGGTTCAAATATTTGTTTTGTATAATGTTTAAAATACGAATTTTGTTGTGCACATTTCACATGAAAATGCAGTATACGCCCCATAGCGAGACACCCTGTTTTCAGGGTAAAAAATGGCTTTAGATAATTCCACCAGGGAAATAGAAGGACTGGCGAGCATTAATTAATAATCTCGCCAGCCCAGAGAGCTTTCAATCATCGAGCCCTTAGAGTGTCAAAACAAAGTGATGTAACTGCTTAGGAACAGTTTACAAGAAGACAGCAAAGCTAGCAAAAACAGCCCGTGAAAGTACCTTTCTATCCAGAAGTGGTATCACCAGAAGTCAAAGGGAACTTTGACTTTGTGTATAGCCTGCCCCTACTAACCAACAAGACTCAAAATAGCAAGCAGAGGGAAGTAGGAACAGCTAATTGCATACACACTTTTACAAGGTTGGCCCATATACTCATATGTTAAATCATCAGGGCAAGAGAAATGGGTTTAGTGGGAAACTGAATTTTTTGAAACAATTAAGAACCAGATTATGAGTGGACCACTATCTTAACATGTGCCCATAAAGGGGCAATTTGTCCTGTTTACAGGCGCACATTAACCCCTTAGTGACCAGAGCACTTTTCAATTTTCTGACCATTTGGTGTCAGGGCTATTTTTACATTTCTGCGGTGTTTGTGTTTAGCTGTAATTTTCCTCTTACTCATTTACTGTACCCACACATATTATATACCGTTTGTCTCACCATTAAATGGACTTTCTAAAGATACCATTATTTTCATCATATCTTATAATTTACTATAAAAAAAATATAAAATATGATGAAAAAAATTGAAAAAAGGGGGCGGAGCTGACTGCCAAGCTGAGCGGATGCAACTAGAAGGAGCTCCTGAGAGAAACATTAATTAAACTAATTAGTAACTTATTAGAGACTTGTTATTTAAGACAATTTTGCCCACGAACTACTGAGGTCACATACCCTAAGTACATAGCTTTAAAAGGCAGAGAGAGAAAGGAATCTTAGGGGCTGACTTATTGAGCTGCCGCTGCAGTTTGAAGCGCCATCTTGGAAGAACGTGTCTTACTGCCCGACATGATGTCCCAACAGAGCCTCCTTTTCCAGGTGCAGACACTATTTGCTGAATTTGAGTGCCAGATACACTGTAGATTCGACCGGCTCATGGAAATCATGGGCATAGAGGAGGATCGGGCTGAGTTACCTGAAGCAGAGGGCACTGTTCCCGGGCTCCAACACAGCGGCCTATATGGAAGTGAAGGATACACTCCCAGAGTGACCAGTGAGCCGGAGGGCACTGAACCTTACATACCGGAGCCAATAGACGGAGGACAGACCTGCGCTACCTTTGAGGCGCTGCATAGGTTTGGTACTTGTGCTGTGAAGGACCCTCCACCTAGCGCCCATACGTCAATGAGAATGACGGACTCACCAGCGATCATCCAGCTGCCTACCGAGCCAGGCCCCACATTACACGAGGATGAAACATTGGCGGCTCAGGTTGAGCAACTCTATCCGGGTCTGCTATGGAAGAGCGAGGCAGGACGGGTGGGTATAATGCATTTGCCGCACAGTCGGGGAGTTATCCCGCTGGAGGTACTCGCCGGGAGGTGAAGAAGGTTCTGTAATTCTGTGCGGGGGCGCTTGGGGAAGCGGCCATCTATACTTTGATCAACTTCCAGAGCTGGGACTGTTCTGGGCCGTGCAATCTGGCAGATGTCCCCCCTCCTAGAAAGATGTGCTTACCTTCAGTAGAACGATCTGGAGTTGGGTAATTGGAACGCTAAGATCTATGGTGTCGGGTGGGAACTTTCCATGCTGCCCAATGCGCTGCTCCCCTGTCTACCCTTGTTCTGGACTGACTTATAATGTTGGAGGTTGCCATATATATCAAAGCCATTGTCCTATACAACTTATTTCGCAGATCATAGAATAGTTTTCACATTGGGGTATTTCTCATGACTGTATGCTAACATTCTCCTTTATTTATACACACTGCTAGAGTGTACAAGGACACCAAAGGTTTACACCTCTGCCTTCATGTTTTCATAGTATTCCTAGATATCTACATACATTAAGTTTGGGCAGATAATACTGTGTCTCTATTATAAGGATGATGGGATATGCTATAACGTATGTACAAGATAATGTAACCCTATGTGAGCTCCTAGAGTTGGATTAGCATAGAACAATGAGGATTGTACTACATGTTCAAAGTGCTTGCATGTAATCTCTCTCAGATCACTTGTGTGTATCATCCTGGATACTATAACACTTTAGTCTCTACATAACCCTTGCACGGTATATTTATTACTATGGGATGTTAACTACTTTATATGTATAAGCTATCTATCTTATGTAAGAAAGTTTTACAATATCAGTGCATTAACTGAGACAGCGATTGGAGTAGCGTATGCGCTAAAGTTTACTATGTAGATCAAACAAATGGTGTGTTTTGAAATTTATTAGGGGTGTGTATTTAACTCTCCCCGTGATATGTCACAAGCGTGGATTATATTCCATCTCACTTACATTCTAGCAAGCTATTGTCATGCACTAGCAGCCGCATATTAGACTTAACGTCCCTAAAGCTAATCTTAAGTGACATTTTGTAGCTCCAGGCTATAAGTGATGCTTAATGAGAATTTTCCCTTGGATTGGGTCCGGATCCGCCCCCCCCCCCCCACGTATTTGTGTGGTAAGGGATAAATAATTTGTCCCCCACACTCCCTTTTAGCAGAGTGAAATAGTCTCTGCTCTGTCCGTAGAGCCTTAGTTTTTGCTTGTTCATATAGTAGTGTGCAGAAGGCTTGCAGGATCTTATCACTGATAGTTCCAGTACGAATATTCTTATGTGTATTCATTTCTGAAGTTTTCCCTATAATCTGTCATTATGAATATTATCCTGAGTTCAATGTCTATAGACGGTACATCACCATAATCTTAGTATTGATGTTAGCTCATTTGAATATCACCTATCTGTTTTATATGTACATGTCAAACTGTCTATGGGGCTCGTTAGCTCTGACACAGCGTTTGGTATTTGTATCTTTGACGTTCTTCAGCTTAACTGGAACATCTTCCCTTAATGATATTATTAGTTTTAGGGACCTACCCGTGGTCCTAACTGTCATGGGAAGGAGCCTGTAGAACGCAGGCCTTATCTAGGTCTGCATTACTTAAAACCCCTCTGAGTAGTACTTTTAACACAGGGGTCCAAAAGTGGCTCCAGCAGTATTGGGGGGAAAATGAGGGTGATATCAGGTTTGCCTTTTAATCTTCACACATTTGACTGCATCTCAATTTGGGACAGCCATATGAATACTATGTTAAGGGTGTTATCTGTACATCTGTACATATGTTGCTATGTATCTTTTATTTTCGCTCTCTCTTAAGTATGCAATATGTATCTTATTATGTACTATGCGTCATGTGTCTGTATGAGCAAACTATTTTTGTCTTGGAAGTTGTTATTCCCTCAATAAAAATTACTTTATAAAAAAATAAAAAATTAAAAAAATAACACACTTTTTCTAACTTTGACTCCCAAAATCACACATCTACAACCACCAAAAAACACCCATGCTAAATAGTTTCTTTGCTTTTTTTGCAAGTTATAGGGCAATAAATACAAGTAGCTATTTCCAAACCATTTTTTTCCAAAATTAGCGATAGTTACATTGTACAACTGATCTGTCAGGAATCCCTGGATAACCCTTCACATGTATATATTTTGTTTTAGTAGACAACCCAAAGTATTGATCTAGGCCTATTTTGGTATATTTCATGCCAGCATTTCACCGCCAAATGCGATCAAATAAAAAATATCGTTCATTTTTTCACAAAGTTTTCACAAACTTTAGATTTCTCACTGAAATTATTTACAAACAGCTTGTGCACATTTGGTACACATGGCTGTAAATGCTTCTCTGGGATCCCCTTTGTTCAGAAATAGCAGACTTATATGGCTTTCGCATTGCTTTTTGGTAATTAGAATGCCGCAAAATGCCACTGCGCACCACACGTGTATTATGCCCAGTAGTGAAGGGATTAATTAGGGAGCTTGTAGGGTTAATTTTGTCTTTAGTGTAATGTAGTAGACAACCCAAATTAGTGATCTAGGCCCATTTTGGTATATTTCATGCCACCATTTCACCACCAAATGTGATCAAATAAAAAAAATTGCTAACGTTTTTCACAATTTTAGGTTTGTCACTGAAATTATTTACAAACAGTTAGTGCAATCATGACACAAATGATTGTAAATACTTCTCTGGGTACCCCTTTGTTCAGAAATAGCAGACATATATGGCTTTGGTGTTGCTTTTTGGCAATTAGAAGGCCATTAAATCCGCTGTGCACCACACTTGTATTATGCCCAGCAGTGAAGGGGTTAATTAGGTAGCTTGTAGGGAGCTTGTAGGGTTAATTTTAGCTTTAGTGTAGAGATCAACCTCCCACCTGACACATTCCACCCCCTAATCCCTCCCAAACAGCTCTCTTCCCTCCTCAACCCCACAATTCTCCCCTCCATCTTAAGTACTGGCAGAAAGCGTGCCAGTAGTAAAATAAAAAGCATTTTTTTTTATTATTTTTTTTTTACATTGTTTCTGCAGTGTTGGATCCCCATTTAGCCCCCAACCTCCCTGATCCCCCCATACAGCTTTCTAACCCTCCCCCTCTACCTACTTGCCGCCATCTTCGGTACTGGCAGCTGTACCCAGTTTGCTCCAAAAAATGTTTTTTTTTTGTTTTTTTTATATTCAAAATAAAAGTATTTCTGTAGTGTAGCTGCCCCCTTCAATCCCCTACCCCCCCCCCCCCCCAGATCCCTTGGCCAATATTTATTATTCCCCCCCCTCCCTCTCCTTCCTTCATATCCATTCATGATTTTAATATTTAAATGTGGCAAGTGTGCGCACACGCCCCCCACGTCCACCCCTCCGCAGTCCCAAGTGAACACACACACATTACTGTGCACAGGAACCGGATACAACCATTGATGGGCCGCCCACCCGCCTCCCTGCTGCCCTCTCTGCATCTGTGGTTTAAAAAGGGTATTGCAGTGATGCCTCAATATTTCCCCCAGAAATGAACTTTACCAAGTAGTGATTTAACCTACTCCCAGCTGATGAGTGGCAAAACCACAAAACAGCTGTCCTGGGATTGGTCTAAATCACTGTACTAACCCTAGCTAAGCATCAAGCTGTGTAATGCAGCAGTGCTATAGCATAAAGGGAAGTCTTTAAAAAGCAAGCTAAAAGTAAAAAGGTGAGTCGTTGTGAACCTCATTTGCATGTCTTACCCAGATTCCTTTGCTGCATTGGAAACAGTGTAGTCAGAGAGTTTCTGGTTTTAAAGCAAGTCTTCTGACTTGTTTAGATTTGTAAATGGTTTACACAATGAGTTATTTTCTCTCTCTCTCTCTCTCTCTCTCTCTCTCTCTCTCTCTCTCCCCTCTCTCTCTCTTCTCTCTCTCTCTCTCTCCCCTCTCTCTCTCTCTCCCCTCTCTCTCTCTCTCTCTCTCTCTCTCTCTCTCTCTTCTCTCTCTCTCTCTCTCTCTCTCTCTCTCTCTGTGACTCTCCAGCATAGTTCGATGCTGGTAATTTGTTACATACAGCCCTGCTTAGCTTAACGTTCGTGTCCTTCAAAGTTTACATTTATTAATACAGGCTGAGTGAGTAAGCATAGAGTTTTTGTAGTACTACTTTTTTGTACTATTTTTGTAGTACTACTTGGTTTATTTTTCTAAGAATTTAACAGCCCTGACCCCTGGTGACATCACCGGTGATACACGTTTAGGGGAATCATATGGGTATGACCAGGAAGTGCAGACAGGTAGGATTTTTGGCGGGGATCTTGCTTTACTTCATGCAGAATAGCATTTTGGCTGTAAACTTCCTGTGTTATGGTATAGCGTAGCCTCTTAAACAGCTTTAGTAGGTGTTTCTTTTTGACTTATTACATTCAATGTTGTATTTATGCCTTATTATTCGGTTCTGTTCCTTAATTAGACAAATAAAACACATATTCCCCTGCAGATATTAAATTGTGTGATGTATGCGTGTCACTATTTTATGAAATTGGTAATTATGCTTATGTTTGGCATTATTTAGAATCTGAGATTTAGATGAATGATTTATTTGTTGTGTATGGGTTGCCATGACAATGTAATGGTGCCTTTTTCACTAGGGGGTGGTGTGATGGTCAATTTAAACTGTGTGGTTGACTTGTTGTTTGACTGAGGAAGGGTAGAGTATCCACAAAACATAAAAGCTACTACTTTTAAAAGGACCGGTAATTGCTACTCCCCGTGACCAAGCCCCTGACCACAACCCCACTGTTTCTGCACCAGGTGGTCCCAGTTTCACCTTTAAAAATTATGGTAAACCTATATATATATGTGGGTGTGTGTGTGTTAATATGTGCATATAAACACATAAATAAATATGTATATATTCATATACATATATATTTATATATTACTACCTAACGCTGCACGATTTGACCTCTGCAATAGGTGGTTTGCCATGTCTATCGGCATCAGAACGAGGCTCCCATTGAACCATATGGCTTCCGGGCAATGCAAACATGAGTCGCAATCGCATTGTGATGCACTTGTAATACCAGCGCACAATTATGTGTGCTGGTATTACTGAGTGAAGCGCAAATATCGCCCTTGCATAAGCACAATATTGCGCTTCACTCAAAATCTAGCCATAAATGTGGCAATGGTAATGACACTTTTTGTTCCTGTGCCTAAATATGTCTGGACTCTCTGCTCACTAAATACCCCCTATGTATCAATATACCATCTGCTAGGCTGGTGCAATGTTGAAATATAAATACATGCTATTTTGCAGGCAGCAATTTTTAGTTTTAGGGGCATATTTATCAAAGTGTGAGCGGACATGATACAATGAATCATTTCATGTCCGCTGCACATCAATTTATCATTGCACATTTACTAGAACTGCTTGTACAATAGTACAAATCCCTAAAAAAAACAGCCCCAGACTATTATCACTTCTCCACAAAACTTTTCAGTAGGCACAATGCATTCTAGTAGGTAGCATTCTCCTGGGATCTGCCACACCTCAATTCTTCCAACAAACTGCCAGATAGAAAAGTGTGATTTATTACTCCAGAGAACATATTTCCACTACTCCAGAAGTCATTGGCAGTATGCTTGGCATTATTACAGCTGATGCTTGGCATTGCGTACAGCTGCTTGGCCATGGAAACTCATGAAGCTTTTTACGTTCTATATGCTTCAACACTTACATTCCCACTCTGTGTTTGTCCAGTCCAAATACTTTTGGCCAAATAGTATACATATCTTTATATCTATCTATTTAAAATAAAATGTATGAAATTCAAGAAAAAAAAACCTAATACTTCAATTTAAGCTTCCAAACATATTATTAAAAAACATGGAAACTCTGAAATGAAATCCCCTAATATAATATGTGACTGAGGAGTTTAATTTCTGAATTTGTATACTTTTATTTGGTACTTGAACCCTAACATTAAGGTGTTTTAGCCATTGAATAACTTGAATAAAATGAAAAAAATAAAAAATGTTTTAGCCACTAATTAGCAAGCGCTACCCAGGTGCTAAACCAAAGATGGGCTGACTCATAAGCTTACATTTCTGCTTTTACAAAACAAGATACCAAGAGAACGGAGAAAAATTGATAATAGGAGTAAATTAGAAAGTTGCTTAACACCGCATGCTCTATCTGAATCATGAAAAAGAAAATTGGGATTCAGTATCCCTTTAACTATATAACCTTTATTTGTTTAACAAAGGTGGTTGGGTTGCATAAATTCAAAAGTCTTGTCTCCAGACATACCATAAAATGTATTAATACCAAGTATCTGAAACTTATATAAAAATATTGTCCCCTATTTTTGAAAGTCTGGTGGACCTGATCCGCCAGACCTCGCTCAATACGGCGAGCAATGCGCTCGCCGTATTCAGCATTGCACCAGCAGCTCACAAGAGCTGCTGGTGCAACACTGCCCCCGATCAACCCGATCGTACTCAATCGGGTTGATTTCCGTCGATGTCTGTCCGCCTGCTCAGAGCAGGCGGACATGTTATGGAGCAGCGGTCTTTGTGACCGCTGCTTCATAACTTCTGTTTCTGGCGAGCCTGCAGGCTTGCCAGAAACACGGGCATCAAGCTCCATACAGAGCTTGATAAATATGCCCCATTGTATCATTTGTTGGTCTGAAGTGTTTTGGATTCATTAAGTTTTTTTTAAATGCATAGCTAATTATTTTTACCATGACATCAGGAATTTATATTCATTGATGCTTTAGATATAAAACTGTTGATTAAATACTTGGATAATAACAAGATGTTTAAATGTTTACAATGTTTAAAATTCTATATTTTTCTGTGCTGCAATTAAAAAAAATAATAATATTTTAATTCAACCTTTAAAATATTGAATGAATATTGTAATTGAGCATAAAAAGAGAAGTGTGATGTATATAAAATTCAAGAAACAGGAGGAACTTCTTGAAATCTTATCTGGCTGAAATCTGATATAAGAGTTCATCCAGACGGTAGCACTTTGAGGACTTGCTTTACAAGGTTTTCCTGAATAATGCAAGTTGTGTATTGAGTTAGTTATGACTGGCAGCCCTAATATTCTGAAGTATAACTTGAGGCTGCAGCCTCCACCCCCAGAAGGATTCCTTGGATTCCTGATGTAACGTAGCATCAATTGTACACTGCCCTTATAGACTGTTGTATGCTAGTGCAAACATCTACTTTTTCTATTAATACTGCTCCATAAAGAAGGCAAGACTGATCTATATATTCTTTCTGTGCTAGATACGAATGGAGATAGACAGATGGAATAAAAAATACTACAACTCATTCAAGATCACTTTTGGAATCTTGATCGCCTAATTTAAATATTTGAAAAGGTGACCGGAGAAGATGGATGGTCAACAAAAAATGCAGACACATTAATGGATGTGCAAACTGACTTATTTAAGTGTTCGGAAAGCCTGGTAATGGAGGTGATGTAGAGGTTGACAATACTACTCCAGATTATTTAGCAGATGCAAATTCATCTGTCGGCTCCTCAGCCAACACAAATTTCACATCCCCTAGCCTGTCTATGGGTATCGGCCATGCGGGAGACCAGCCAGACATACTTAAAGGGACAGTCAAGTAAAAAAAAACCTTTCATGATTCAAATAGGGCATGCCATTTTAAACAACTTTCCAATTTACTTTTATCACCAATTTTGCTTTGTTCTCTTGGTATTCTTAGTTGAAAGCTAAACCTAGGAGGTTTCTTATGCTAATTTATTAGACCTTGAAGGCCGCCTCTAATCTAAATGCATTTTAATAGTTTTTCACCATTAGAGGGCATTAGTTCATGTGTTTCACATAGATAACATTGAGCTCAGCACAGGAATTTGCCATGGAGTCAGCTCTGATTGGCTAAAATGCAAGTCTGTCAAAAGAATTGAAATAAGGGGGCAGTCTGCTGAGGCTTAGATACAAGGTAATTACAGAGGTAAAATGTGTATAATTACAACTGTGTTGGTTATGCAAAACTGGGGAATTGGTAATTAAGGGTTTATTTATCTTTTAAAACAACACAAATTCTGGTGTTGACTGTCCCTTTAAGAGTGAAGGATTGGCTATGACTCTCCCTCCTAGAGAGCCTTAACTTACTGGAAGACAGTTCTGACTGCCTACCATCATTTGGGGAGGTTTAGTGGTGTTGGGTTCACCAGTGTGACAGCGATCCTACAATCCAGGGAACCACCCGACATGTGCAGGTTAGGGTGAAAAGATGAGAGAGACCATGTTTTTGTGGCCTGAGTGACTTTTTTAGTGGCCAAACTATCAGTTGTCTGTTCAACAGTATTCCTTTCCTACACCTCAGAAGTATTTGCACCCAAATTGCTGCTGACTCGTATCAACTGCAGCTGTTAGTGAACCAGGTAATAGATGGTACAGTCATTGGTTGAAATGATTTGTATATGGACGCTTGCAAAGTTCCATATATCAACAACTTATATGTTTGACACCTATGTTTATATTTTTTAATGCCATTCCTTTGGGTCAGATTTGTAATTCACTTGAAAATCTGTTGGAAGGCTTGGGTCCTATTCTTGTGCTATTCTTCTATATTCTGACACATTTCTACCCCCTCTACCAATAATTTGGTTTCCTCTAGACCTATCACTAACTCCCACATTGGACTATTACTTACTCTAGTTAAGAGCTATTTGACTCCCTGATTATGTTATCTCTGGATGTGCATAGGGGTGTGGGGAAATGATCGTCTTGATAAGGGCCTTATAGTTTACATACAGTTTATATGAGGCTTTTTGAATGCTTCTTCATATTCCCTGTTGAGTTTTTTAATTTGGGTTGGAGACTTAGCTTGCTGTCACTTTAATTTGATGTATTATTAGTAAATTGTGCTGCTAGCACATTATAGTATCTCATGTACTTCTTGATGGCTATTATGGCTGCTGCCAGGATGTCATCGGATGAGACAGCAGGCATGCAAAGCCTTAGTTTACAGATGTACAATATTCAGTAAACTTTGAATGAATACCCATTTATTTTGTTATATATGTTTATTTTATCCCATGTTACCAAACGCAAGCAATGTAAGTGAGGTTGTAGTATATATCTATACAAGTGAAATATATAATTTGTTGTTTAATTTATTCTATGTACAATCATTATATTTAATCTTGTTACCCCACTCTATTAGTTTATATTGAAAATCATTGTTACTTCGTTTAGACTGAGTTTCTTGTCATAGGTTTATACTTACTAATATATTTCTAGCCCCTGTGTCAAGGCTCCAGATCTGTATTTTACATAGGTCCCCTTAAATGCTCTAGAGTATATGTCTTGATGTTTACTGAGTGAATATATCAGAAATCAGATAAGTGGATAAATCGGGATAAATCAGCATTAGGATTACTTGGGGAAGGGAAAAAAAAATATTGCAATACATAACCCCTCCAAAATATGCAAGTAGAGCATTGTTGTTATCAGGGTTGGCACAAGACAAATTTATATTGGTTTTTATTTTATCATATAATCCTAATGCTAAACTGACATTTCAGATGCCGTTTGTCAAAGAAAATGTTCAGTTGTTGCACAATTTTTTTATATCTACACATTGTTTATTATACAATCTAAAAATACAAGCAGAGTTTATTAACCTTGGTTCTGCACTCCAGCAGAAGTAATACATGCTTGCTATAACTTTTCTGGCCCTGGAGTTATTTATAGACATGGCTCCATTGCAGAATATTCTGTATGCTGGTGCAACACTCATATTCTCTAATGATTTACATGTTTTTCAAACAAATGCAATTACATTTTTCAGACTTAAAATATAGTCATTTGCATGAGTGAATTTCAGTTTTCGAACTGACTTTGGCTTATTTAAATGCCAAAAATTAGCTAATAAAAATGGATATAACATTACCATGCAAAATACTTCATGAACATGTATAATTAAGAGTTTTTTTTTATTCTGGCTTATTCATTGCTGATTTAAATAAGTTATATGGTAGGTTAAGCACATTTATTCACAATGATTAATATCATGCATTCATTGCCATTAGCACTTATGCTAAAATATAGATATAAAATGCAAACCATATAATTATACCATTTCAGTCTAAAATTGAAAAAAGCATCTGGACCATAATGTCTAACTGTATTTTACAGGCGAGCTGCAAGGTGCTACAGTTTTTTCATCAGTATATGCTTGGATGTAATTACTTTTGGATGCTTTGTGAAGGGATTTATCTGCATACCCTGATTGTAGTGGCTGTATTTGCTGAAGAACAGCATTTGCATTGGTATTATCTACTTGGGTGGGGTAAGTAAAATTTAGGTAATTTTTTTATTAAATATTTTCTATTTTGTAAAACAAAATGCAGCATAGCTGAATAAGTTGTTAGCACTCTTACATCTTGCTAAAAATGTTTAACCCATTGGTTGCCATAGAGCTCTACTACCCTTTTATTTGCAACTTTAAATAATTATACACATGCAAATAAATCAAATTAGGACATACTGTTCTTGCTTTACTTTATTTAAAATATGTTCTTTACACCATTACATTCTAAAGAGTCTATAAATTTAGTTTGCAACAATGCCTTCTATCTAGGAAATAAAATAATTCATGATTGGGGTTAATGGTTCAGTACCTAAAGCCACCAGTATTATCTGTTACCCCCCATCAAAACAGAATCAGTTGCAGTTCTATAGGTATTGGCAGTGGTGGTTCCAGAGGTTGCATTTTGGAGGGGAGCAAACATACAGAAGAGCTCCATGCATGTGCCAGGAACTGGAGGGGCTAAGTCTGGGAGGCCCTTGGGTGCAGGGCCGGAGCTTGTATATAGGCAACTAGGCAACCACCTTAGGGCGCCCAAGCAGGGGGGCGCAATTTAGAGCAGCCTGATTTTTTACATTTTTACTTTTTACGTCCCTTTTTTTTGGCTCAGCCAATTTGCATTAATTTCTCATACAAATGGGTAATAGTGCACGCAGCGCAGCACATGGCACACACCCCCACACGGTCCCAACCAACCAATACCGCCCGGTGCACGCACCAGCCGTTTCAGGAGGCTGCATGCCCGGTACATCTGTGACTGTACTACTACTAAAGTACATTTATAGTACTAGCGACAATGCTTCCACACTGCACATCTGCTATATACACAGCACTGCACCTGCACAGGGGAAGCTGCAGCAGACTGCAAAAGCATCGCAACAGATGGGGTTAAATGGGCCCCTGTTGGCATATATCATATTCGTATACACTCAAGCAATAATTAAGAGGGTGAGATTCGGAAGCTCTTGGTCGGTTTGAAGGAAATTTATAGCAAAATCTAAAACTTCTCTGAAAACAAAACGGAAAAAAATTCATAGAAACATGAGGCTGTTAGTTTTCACTTCAAAAACCTTCCTGCTCCTGCTTAGCTTAGTATTCCTGGCTGCTGCTGCATTGTGCTATGTTGGTGCAACTCTTATTGCAACTTACAGAAGCTATGAAGACTTCCTGTCGAACACGTATGTGATGCTACCTGCAGTGATTATTCTAGGAGTAGCTGCAGTTACTTTCATTATTGGTATCCTTGGCTGCTGTGCCACCCTTAAGGAATCCTGCTTTGGCATGGGATGTTTGCTAGGTTTGATCTCCATAATATTTGCAGCAGCAGTAGCCGCCTTAGTTTTGGGACTTGTGTACAAAGACAAGCTAAATCCTACGTTGCAAGCAAACATGCAGGTCCTTTTCCAGAAGGATGATGGGAAGGGAATAGAAAGTGCAGCTGTTGATTTTTTGCAAAAAGAGATACAATGCTGCGGAGTTAGAAATTACACTGATTGGATGAATAACACCTGGGCCCAGAGACAGAAAAGTAATACTACTGTGCCTGTCAGCTGCTGCATGAAGAACAGTACACCGTGTAATATGGACTTCAAAGAGCTGAAGGAAATTAACAAAGAGGGCTGCGGCACAAAGTTGGAGACCATTATACAGAGAGTACTAAGCTATGCGCTGCTTGTCGTGTTGGCATTTGCTATCATTGAGTTACTTGGTTTAATAAGCATCTGTATAGTCTCCTGCCGACCAGCTAGAAGTGGATACCAACTGCTCTAGGCTGTAGAAATGAACACATCTTGTACATAACACGCTGAATCTCAAATGAGCAGTTTTATTTTTTATGATAAATTGCAAAGTTGATTTTGATTTACCTGATCCCTATATCATGTGACAGCCATCAACCAATCCCAGATATATTATTCAACTTCCACTAATCCCAGAGGAGTAAGACATTTTTACTATTGAGTGCGATATTAACAAAAATAAAAAATGTTTTGTATTAAAACGGTATAAATTGCCTTAATTGGGCTATTTGTAACCTCAATAAAGAAGGGGAAATTGAAAAAAAAAAAAAAAGAAGGCGAGATTCATAACTGTTCATGAGGTTGCAGAGAAACCTTGTTAAAAGTGACAGGAAACTTTCATGATATAAGGTGGTATTATTTCCTTTTAAACATTATTTTCAATTCACAGGGGTATTTAATTTTTATTTAAAGAACCTTTATATTAATTTTAGTACAGACTCAGGTCTTGTCAGCTTTATTGTATGCATGTTAGAATCTGAATTAGAAATTGCCCTTCAGAGAAACATTACTCTAAAAGAACCAGCCCAAGTTCTTATCTTGTATATCTTTCACATGTATACACAAATCTATCATAATCATCATATTATCTAAGGGGGAAAACATTTTTGCTCTTTCTAGCATTCTAAAACATAAAATAAAAAATATTGGTGCCTTATTCATAAATGCATTTAGTTAATAACAGGGGAAAAAACTTTATTTACCATAAGATAAAGTAAAAATGACAATAAGATTAAAAAAAAAACACAGTCGTAAACGGCATATAAACGTTAACAAAAAAGTGTATACCATGAGCACTTGTTGTGTTTCTTTCTCCTCCCACAGCTCTTTGTTTTCATTATGTGGTTTGTACATACTATTTTTATAACTTGATGCATGAGGGGTTGCTTATGTCATGTGAATGAACTCATACATGGCTAACATTTATCATGTATTATAGCTAGTGTTCGAACTATTGCATTACTGGAAAGGACATTCTGCTAGCAGAAGCATACATATATATATATATATATATATATACACTCACATATATGCATCACTACCACTGTCTGATGTGCTATGCAGCACTACCACTGTCTGATGTGCTATGCAGCACTACCACACTACCACTGCCTGATTTGCTATGCAGCACAACCACTGTCTGATTTCCTATGCAGCACTACCACTGTCTGATGTGTTATGCAGCACTACCACTGTCTGATTTGTTATGCTGCCCAACCACTGTTTGATTTGAATTTAGCCACCAATCAGAAAGCACTACCCAGGTTCTGAACTAAAAATGGGCCAGCTCCTAAGCTTACATTTGTGCTCTAATTGAATCATGATAAAAAAATGTGGGTTTCATATCCCCTTAACCTACATAAACCCCCACTGCAAACTGTCCCTACACTACTTAACTCCGCAACTGTGAATATCCCACTGCAAACTATCGCTACACTACTTAGCCCCCTAACTTCCAATATCACAACAAAAACTATCCCTACACTACTTAATCCCCTAACTTCCAATACCCTACCACAAACTACCCTTAACCTATTAACCCCCTAACTCTCAATAACCTACCGCAAATCACCCGTAACCTATTAACCCTCAACTGCCAATACCCTACTGCAAAATATTCCCACACTACTTAACCTCCAAACTGCTAATACCCCACCACAAACTATCCCTACACTACTTAACCTTCTAACCACCAATAACTTACTGCAAACTACTCCTAACCTATAAACCCCCTAACTTCCAATACCCTCACCAGAAACTATCCCTACATTACTTAAAGGGACAGTCAAGTCTAAAAAAAACTTTTATGTTTCAAATAGGGCATGTAATTTTAAACAACTTTCCAATTTACTTTTATCACCAATTTTGCTTTGTTCTCTTGGTATTCTTAGTTGGAAGCTAAACCTAGGAGGTTAATATGCTAATTTCTTAGACCTTGAAGGCCACCTCGAATCTAAATGCATTTTGATAGTTTTTCACCATTAGAGGGCATTAGTTCACATGTTTCATATAGATAACATTGAGCTCATGCATGTGAATTTACCATGGAGACAGATCTGACTGGCTAAAATGCAAGTCTGTCAAAAGAACTGAAATAAGGGGGCAGTCAGCTGAGGCTTAGATACAAGGTAATTACAGAGATAAAACGTGTATAATTATAACTGTGTTGATTATGCAAAACTAGGGAATTGGTAATTAAGGGATTATCTATCTTTTAAAACAACAAAAATTCTGGTGTTGTCTGTCCCTTTAACAACCTAACTGCCAATACCCCACCGCAAACTATCCCTGTGCCACTTAATGCCCTAACCGCCAATAACCTACCGCAAACTACCCCTAACTTATTAACTCCCTAACCACAAATACTGCCAATACCCCACCCCAAACTATCCCTACACAACTTAACTCCCTAATTATCAATACCTGACCACAAACTACCTCTAACCTATTAACAACCTTACTGCCAATAACCCACCATAAACTATCCCTACACTACTTAACACCCTTACTGTTAATTCCCCACTCCAAACTATCCCTACAATACTTAACCCCCTAAACTAAAATGGAAGAGGAGTGCCGCCTTGAAGATGCAGCAGCCCACCTATGAACCGGATTCAAGTTTGGAGAGTAGAAATTTGGGGTTTAGCGTTAGGGTCTTTTTGGTGGGTTTTTTTTTAGGATAGACTTTTTTTAGCATAGGATTTTTTTAGGATAGTTTTTATTTGTTTTTTTTTTTACAGGCAAAATAGCTGATCACTTTAGGGCAATGCCCTACAAAATGCCCTTCTTATGGCAATTTTTAGCATAGTTTTTTTAAAAGATGGGCTTTTTCTGGGGGTGAGGGTTACTTTGTTTTTAATATAGGTGTTTCTAATGCAAAAGAGCTGATTACTTCCACTAGGGAATGTGTTTTTTTTTTTTTTTGTAATCTAAGTATTATTTTTTTTCTAACTTAAGGTGTGTTAGGGAGTTAAAGTGAATGTAAATTTTGCAGTTTTTGACAATACATATTGCTTCATATTAAGTGTATTAGTCAAAACGCATTATTATTTTCACAACATTTGCAAAATATAACATTATATTTTATTTTGAAACTTAGCTCCGTTTTCGCTTATAGCTCCTCCCATCCATTACTTCCCTTATTTCTTCCTCATAACATATAGAGCGGTCCCACCCGCTCTGACGTATTAGCAAAGCTTGTTCACGATGTCTTGTTGTTGTGCGCATGCGTTTAACATTTACTGCCTAATTTGCGCATGCGTTAGTCAATTATTTTGCAATCGCGATATTCACAGTGAATCGACTGTTTTAAAAAAAACGATGACCTAAACTTAAGCTAATTTTTATAGATAAAGCATTTGAGATTGTCTGCTATCATTGACTTTACATCCACTTTAAGTAGTGTAAGGGTAGTTTGCAATGGGGGGTTGTGGCACTTTAGGGGCTAATAGGTTCGAGGGTTTATTGTGATTGGGAGTTGTGGCAGTTTAGGGGTTAATACATTAGGGGGCGTTAGCTGGGCATTCCAGGGGAGTCACCTGCATTTTAACGGGTTAACTTTGCTAGTAGTGCAATATATTCAAAGCTCTGCCCTGAAGGTTAGGTACAGGTTTTCAGCCATATTTTTCTCACCACCTTTTCAGTCGCAAGATTTTCCAGTGTGAGGCAGGTAGTGTAGGTTTAGTATATATATATATATATATATATATATATATATATATATATATATACATATTATATATATACACGTACACACACACACAAAACAGAGAGTATTGACGCACGTCCACTTGCAAATGAATAAAACATTTTTAAATGCTGCAAAATTGCATGCAAAAAACACCTATGCTTTTATGTTAAAATTGGGATCTTCGTCACGCAATATTTGCCATATTCTGCATAAACCAATCACCAATTTACAAGGTGTCCAAATGTTGTATTAGAATGAGACTTCTTGGCCTTATACACAATTCCAATTCACTGTCATGAGAACAACTGTAACTGTTTAGTCTCTATTGAAATTTGTTTTAAGGTGTGCTATACCAAACTTGGTGGATTTGTTTTTAAAAATTAAAGGAGACTGACCATCTTCCATTAGTTAAAGCACCCCACCCAAACTCAGATGTTTTCAAGAGTAGAAACTGTTATTCCATAAGTGACGTTTTGTGGTTCCTCAGACCAAACAAGAACAACATAGCAAACAAACATTTATAGCCCAATAGACCCCTCCCTCAGTGTGCAATTTCACCCAAACTGGCCAGAGTCATGGTGACAAATGTTAAACAAAGATAGTGCATACTAATTAAATATGACACATGAAAATAAAATAGAGTACATACAATTTACATTACAGCTCTTACTGATTTGTTCAAGACGTGGTTTATATCAACATTTGGTTTGGCATTACTTTACTGACTAGGGCAACTACAAGTGTGTGTCTCTAATATTATTTCAGGTAGGTTACAAACTTGAACTAGGCATTTGTTACTTTTTTTTGTAATTTTATTTTAAACTTATTATAGGAAGATAACTTGTATATATTAGTCCAGGTATAAAAGTAAGGGAATTTAGCACTCTTTTATAGAATCCAAAGTTAATTTTATTACAAAAATAAATTAAAAAATCATATAAATAGGTTCGCCCTGTCATCAAGGCCAAGCACATATTCTAAAGTGCAAAGTTCAAAGTGCATACATAAACATAAAATACAAACCATCAAAAAAAAAGGCATAGCCGATATTGAAAAGAAGCCAAGAAGCAGGCCACACCCTATGACCCTTCCACTGGGAACTATTTGGAATGAAAACGCAACACCATAATTGGGGTACAAAGGTACAAATGATAAATAATCAAATACTCAAACCCACCAAACAGAGATTACCCATAGCAGTCACATAACTCCATTATCCACCACATTCCCATCATATTCTCTCCTGACATTCCAGGAGGTACCCCCTAACTGCTATCCCACTAGGCAAGCACTCCGCCACAGGCAAAGGCATTACCACCGTGCCCAGCCAACCAACCCCAAGGCCTTTTTAAGCCCCTTCCTTAATGTTAAAATTGAACAGATGCAGTCCCACCTCATTTAAATGGACCCCATCTCGAAGGAAAAAACATTTACCAGAATCCCCTTCAAATTCTACATGCCGTAATGACAGCCCACCCCTCTTCTTAACAAAAGCACTCATCATTCTGTTAACTTTCCTTCGAGATGCATCCAGCCTTTTGATGTCCCACACCGCCCTCCAAGCCAAACGCGGCTCGATTTCAGACCACAATATTATCAACCCTGGAAAAAGTTCCAACAACCTCTCCACATCCCTCTTCATCGCATCCACTAACTCCTTCTGTGAAATATAACCAAATCATTTCCCCCAACATGAATAAACAGGAAATCAGGCGGGCGGTAAAGCCTTGCATATTAAATCACCTTTACCAGCAACTGATCCCACCTCATGCCTCTGAAACCTAGCCATCGCATGCAGACCTCTTCAGGCGGCCACCCCAATTGAACCCCCTGCTCTTTAACTGCCGCAGCCTTCCTCGCCCAGTAAATGTACTAATGGCCCATCAACCAACAATTAACCGGACCTGCATAAGACAAGAAAAACAACCACCATGTCACATACTAGATTAAAGCTGGTCTAATATAAGACAAATAACTGTTAGACAGTGACACCCACCTCCCAATCTTCCTAATCCCCCAACCTCTATCCCTAAGGCTTGCACCTCTGTAGCCACCCCTATCCTGAACGAATGTGTCCCAAACTCTCTTGGCTCCAAACCTAACAAACTCACACATTTCTTAAAGACTGCCTGAAATTGGAAACGGGACAATGATGTCCCATCACCATGAATAAATAGATTCCCACATAGTCCTGAAAACTTTGCACTGGGCAACAAATTCCCCCCATGGCCCTCAATGATATCTGACAACCTCTCCACATCTGGTCCGTCTTGGACCTCCTCAACTATATCTAGCACCCTGTCACCCAACACCACATCCTCCCTCTGGATCCCCCCCTTTGTCCCTTCTATTCATACCCACCAGTTTCGATATTCTAAAGGCCCCAAAAAAGGCCATTACAAAGGCCAACCTAAACAACTTGTACTCAAAATCCGATAAACAGACCCCTCTCAATTTCCCAATTATGCGCAGCAAAACAGAATAGACCACTGGTCTTCTGCCGTCTGGCACCACCTTCCCTTTACACAAACTCTTTGCTGCCAATCTAACCACAAATCTCTTGGATACATCCTCCCACCCCATCAGTTGAAATAAGAAGGCCAGCGCTAATAACCTTCTCCTATCCATGGATCTTGATACCCCCATTCTCCACCATTCCAACATCCAGTCTAGAACTGCTTTAGCTCTTTCTTCGGAAGAGCGCACCACCACACGCCCCTGCAGGAATCTAAACCACAAAGTCCATACCTGCATGTATGCCCTCCAAGTCCCTGAAGCTACCGCTGCCCTCACCAGGCTCAGCCTGTTGCGAATGCTCTCCTCCACAATGACTCTGGGCATTGTTCCCCGCACTCCTCTGCTTCCGGCGCCAGATCCCGAAAGCGATCTCACTGTAAATGGGAAAGAGTGTCAGCAACATTGTTCTCCTTACCAGGCACATGTACTGGGGAGGAGGTAGAAGGAGGAGAGGGGAGGGGCGAAGAGAGGGGGGAGAAATATTGACCCCCCCACCTGTCTTGCAACACCCAGCTAACCCCTAGGACCAACCTCCCAAGTTACCCCTCATGTTAATTTCCCTTTTTTTTATAACACCCCCATACCTTGCCGCCCCCTCAGCACCTCTGTCCCTTACACCTGTATCGAAAGTCATATCCCCTCTTTCTTTCATGTAATTGGCAAGAGTCCATGAGCTAGTGATGTATTGGATATACATTCCTACCAGGAGGGGCAAAGTTTCCCAAACCTCAAAATGCCTATAAATACAACCCCCACCACACCCACCTATGGAGGTGGTGAAGTAAGTTTGTGCTAGATTTCTACATTGATATGTGCTTCTCAGCATGCTGAAGCCCGGTTTCTCTCAGAGTGCAGTGAATGACAGAGGGATGTGAAGGGAGTATTACCTATTGAATGCAATGGTCATCCTAACGGGGATCTATTTCATAGGTTCTCTGTTATTGGTCGTAGAGATTCATCTCCTACCTCCCTTTTCAGATCGACGATATACTCTTATATACCATTACCTCTGCTGATTCTCGTTTCGGTACTGGTTTGGCTATCTACTTTATGTAGATGAGTATCTTTTGGTAAGTATGTTTTCTTTATTTAGACACTCTCAGCTATGGTTTGGCACTTTATTTGTAAAGTTCTAAATATAATGTTTGTACTTATATTTGCTGTAATTCAGGTTTATCAGTATATTTCCTTTTTGCAGACTGTCAGTTTCATTTTGGGAAATGCATAAAAAAAAAAAAAATTCTTACCTGAAATTTTCAAATTGACTTTCTTTCTAAATTGCGGGCTGTTAGGCTCACAGGTGTGCAAAATGCTACAATTTATTGCGTCATTCTTGGCGCAAGACTTTTTTGGCCATTGCAGTCACATAACTCCATTATCCACCACATTCCCATCATATTCTCTCCTGACATTCCAGGAGGTACCCCCTAACTGCTATCCCACTCGGCAAGCACTCCGCCACAGGCAAAGGCATTACCACCGTGCCCCGCCAACCAACCCCAAGGCCTTTGTAGCCCCTTCCTTAATGTTAAAATTGAACAGATGCAGTCCCACCTCATTTAAATGGACCCCATCTCGATGGAAAAAACATTTACCAGAATCCCCTTCAAATTCTACATGCCGTAATGACAGCCAGCCCCTCTTCTTAACAAAAGCACTCATCATTCTGTTAACTTTCCTTCAAGATGCATCCAGCCTTTTGATGTCCCACCCCGCCCTCCAAGCCAAACGCGGCTCGATTTCAGACCACAATATTATCAACCCTGGAAAAAGTTCCAACAACCTCTCCACATCCCTCTTCATCGCATCCACTAACTCCTTCTGTGAAATATAACCATATAATTTCCCCCAACATGAATAAACAGGACATCAGGCGGGCGGTAAAGCCTTGCATATTAAATCACCTTTACCAGCAACTGATCCCACCTCATGACTCTGAAACCTAGCCATCGCATGCAGACCTCTTCAGGCGGCCACCCCAATTGAACCCCCTGCTCTTTAACCGCCGCAGCCTTCCTCGCCCAGTAAATGTACGAATGGCCCATCAACCGACAATTAACCGGACCTGCATAAGACAAGAAAAACAACCACCATGTAACATACTAGATTAAAGCTGGCCTAATATAAGACAAATAATTGTTAGACACCCACCTCCCAATCTTCCTAATCCCCCCAACCTCTATCCCTAAGGCTTGCGCCTCTGTAGCCGCCCCTATCCTGAACGAGTGTGTCCCAAACTCTCTTGGCTGCAAACCTAACAAACTCACACATTTCTTAAAGACTGCCTGAAATTGGAAACAGGAAAATGATGTCCCATCACCGTGAATAAATAGAGGTCCCCTTATCTGGGGCCTAATTCCCACATAGTCCTGAAAACTTTGCACTGGGCAACAAATTCCCCCCATGGCCCTCAATGATATCTGACAACCTCTCCACATCTGGTCCGTCTTGGACCTCCTCAACCATATATCTAGCACCCTGTCACCCAACGCCACATCCTCCCTCTGGATCCCCCCTTTGTCCCTTCTATTCATACCCACCAGTTCCGATATTCTAAAGGCCCCTTAAAAGGCCATTACAAAGGCCAACCTAAACAACTTGTACTCAAAATCCGATAAACAGAACCCCTTCAGTTTCCCAATTATGCGCAGTAAAACAGAATAGACCACCAGTCTTCTGCCGTCTGGCACCACCTTCCCTTTACACAAACTCCTTGCTGCCAATCTAACCACAAATCTCTTGGATACATCCTCCCACCCCATCAGTTGAAATAAGAAGGCCAGCGCTGATAACCTTCTCCTAACCATGGATCTTGATACCCCCATTCTCCACCATTCCAACATCCAGTCTAGAACTGGTTTAGCTCTTTCTTCGGAAGAGCGCACCACCACGCGCCCCTGCAGGAATCTAAACCACAAAGTCCATACCTGCATGTATGCCCTCCAAGTCCCCAAAGCTACCGCTCCCCTCACCAGGCTCAACCTGTTGCGAATGCTTTCCTCCACAATGACTCTGGGCATTGTTCCCCACACTCCTCTGCCTCCGGCGCCAGATCCCGAAAGCGATCTCACTGTAAATGGGAAAGAGTGTCAGCAACATTGTTCTCCTTACCAGGCACATGTACTGGGGAGGAGGGAGAAGGAGGAGAGGGGAGACAGTGGAGGGGGGAGAGAGGGGGGAGAAATATGGACCCCCCCCACCTGTCTTGCAACACCCAGCTAACCCCTAGAGCCAACCTCCCAAGTTACCCCTCATGCTAAATTCCCTTTGTTTTATAACACCCCCATACCTTGCCGCCCCCCCCCCCCAGCACCTCTGTCCCTTACACCTGCATCGAAAGTCATATCCCCTCTTTCTTTTGTGTAATTGGCAAGAGTCCATGAGCTAGTGATGTATGGGATATACATTCCTACCAGGAGGGGCAAAGTTTCCCAAACCTCAAAATGCCTATAAATACACCCCCCCCCCCACCACACCCACAATTCAGTTTTACAAACTTTGCCTCCTATAGAGGTGGTGAAGTAAGTTTGTGCTAGATTTCTACGTTGATATGCGCTTCTCAGCATGCTGAAGCCCGGTTCCTCTCAGAGTGCAGTGAATGACAGAGGGATGTGAAGGGAGTATTACCTATTGAATGCAATGGTCATCCTAACGGGGATCTATTTCATAGGTTCTCTGTTATTGGTCGTAGAGATTCATCTCCAACCTCCCTTTTCAGATCGACGATATACTCTTATATACCATTACCTCTGCTGATTCTCATTTCAGTACTGGTTTGGCTATCTACTTTATGTAGATGAGTGTCTTTTGGTAAGTATGTTTTCCTTTATTTAGACACTCTCAGCTATGGTTTGGCACTTTATTTGTAAAGTTCTAAATATAATGTTTGTACTTAAATTTGCCGTAATTCAGGTTTATCAGTGTATTTCCTTTTTGCAGACTGTCAGTTTCATTTTGGGAAATACATAAAAAAAATAAAAAATTCTTACCTGAAATTTTCAAATTGACTTTCTTTTTAAATTGTGGGCTGTTAGGCTTGCGGGTGTGCAAAATGCTACAATTTATTGCGTCATTCTTGGCACAAGACTTTTTTGCCGCGAGAATTACGTTTGTTGACGTATTTTCGTCATTCCGGTGTCTTAGTTGGCGCCGAGAATTTTCACGTAGTTGTGTCATCTATGACGCTCATGTTTGTTGCAGACGTTCTTGGCGGCAAAAAATATTTTGTCAGTTGTGGGCGTCATACTTGGCGCCAGATTTCTGACATTATTTAAGTCTTTTTTTCATTTTGCTTCTTGTTTTCAGAGGCTTATTTTGTTTGCATTTTTTTCCCATTTCTGAAACTGTCATATAAGGAAATTTATATTTTGCTTTATATGTTGTTTTTTTCTCTTACATTTGCAAGATATCTCAAAAACTGTTCCTGTATCAGAAAACACTGTTGGATTCCTGCTGACTGATATCAGTCCTACCAAAGCTAAGTTCATTTATTTTAATGTTATGAATTTTTATCTTTAGCTATGGTTTGTAATAAGTTATCATGATAAACTTTTATATGCAGAAAAAATGTCCATCAGTATTAATGCATTGTCTATTGCTATTCTTTTAACATCTATTGTACAAGATATACCTAGGAATTTATAAGAATATTTTTCTGATTCTATTCTGAAGGCTTTGTCTGCTATCCCGCCTTCTAATAAAATGTAAAGGTCTTTTTTAAAATTCTCATTTAGTTGATGAATTTTCAAATGACCGACAACATACTGAATTATCCTTCTCTGATGATGATTTATCTCATTCAGAATATCCTTCATCAGATATTGACACTAACAAATTTACTTTTTTACTTTTAAATAGAATACATTCTTTCTTTGTTGAAAAGGTGTTCATTATATTGGATATTGAGGAGACTAGTCCTTTTGATTTTAAGACTAGCTAACATTTAAATTCTTCTTATTAACCTCCTGTGGTTACTTCAGAGGTTTTTTTCCAGTTCCATCCTGATACTAGGGAATGGAATAGGCCTGGGACTTCTTTTATTCCTTCTTCAAGGTTTTTAAATTGTATCCTTTGCCAGCAGTTAGTTTGGAGTTTTGGGGAAAGATCCCCAAAGTTAATGGGGCTATCTCTACTCTTGCTAAACATACTACTATTCCTATGGAAAATAGTATTTATTTTTAAGTTCTTTCAGATGGGAAACTTGTATCTTATCTAAGGAAAATTATTTTATTTTCAGGTCTTTTTCTTAGGCCTGCAATTTATTTGGCTGATGTTGCAGCTGCTTCAACTTTTTGGTTGGATACTTTAGCGCAACAAGTATCGGATTATGATTTGTTTAGCATTGCTAAGTTGATTCAACATGCTAATAATTTCATTTGTGATGCCATTTTTTTATATTTTTTTTTATATTTTCACATTTCATAGTTTTTTTTTTGCTTCAAGATTAAGTTCTAAGAGTAAATCTTAAGCTTATATTAGTTTTTGTTCTTAATAAGGAACAGAATCCTAATTCTTCCCCAAGTAACATGTTTCTAATTGGAAGCTTTCTTCAAAATGGAATGAATTCAAGCCATTTAAAAGATCAAAGTCATCCCCCAAATTCGCATGAAGGTGTGGCCCTTATTCCAGCTTAGCTGGTAAGGGGCAGCTTAAGACTTTTCTAAAGTTGTTTTGTTCAATTCGGTCCAAACTTCTTAGATTGGGGTACAGAATAGGATTCAGAGTAAGACCGCCTGTGAAAAGTTTTTTTCTCTCTAGCATATTCCAGCTATTCCAGTAAAAGCTCAGACTTTCCTGAAGTGTGTTTCAGATCTGGAGTTATCTGGGGTATTCATACCAGTTCCGTTTCAGGAACGGGGTCTGGGGTTTTGTTCAGAACTATTCATTGTCTCAAAGATAGAAAATCTTTTTGAATTGTCATGTAAGAGTACCATCTTTCAGAATGGTGTTTATATGGTCTATTCTGCCTTTTGGTCAGCAAGGGCATTATTTGCCTACAATAGACTTACAGGATGCATATCTTCATATTCTGTTTTCATTCAGATTATTTTCATTTTCTGAGATTCTCTTTTTTAGACAAGCATTACCAATTTGTTGCTTTTCCTTTCTGGCCTAGCGACAGCTCTAGGAATCTTTTCAAAGGTTCTCAGTGTTTCCTTATTTGGACGATATTGTGGTATTTGCTCAGTCTTTTCGTTCTGCAGAATCTCATACGTTTCAACTTCTGTTGTTTCTTCAAGGACATGGTTGGAGGATCATTTTACCAGAAGTTCCTTGATTTCTCAAGACAAGGGTCACCTTTTTTAGGTTTCCAGATATATTGTGTCAATGTCTTTGCCTCTAAACAGACAAGAGACAATTTTTATTGGGTTCAGCTTGTCGGAACCTTTAGTCTCTATTATTTCCTTCAGTAGCTATATGCATGGAAGTTTTAGGTCTAATGACTGCAGCATTGGATTCGATTCTCTTTGCTCATTTTCATATGAAACCTCTCCAGTTTTTAATGCTGAATTAATGGTGCAGGGATTATGCTAGGATATCACATTTAATATCCTTGAATCCCAATATTCAACTATCTCTGACTTGGTGGTTAGATCACCATCGTATAGTTCTACGGGTCTCTTTGGTTCATCCAACCTGGACCGTGATCATAACAGATGCGAGTCTTTTAGGTTGGGAAGCTGTCTTGGGATCTCTGACAGCACAAGGGGTTTGGAAATCTCAAGAGACGAGATTACCTATCAATATTTTGGAACTCAGTGCGATTCTCAGAGTTCTTCAGTTTTGGCTTCTATTTGAAGAGAGAGACGTTTATTGGTTTTCAGACAGACAATGTCACAACTGTGGTGTATGTCAATCATTAGGGTGGGACTCTCGATCTTCAGGCTATGAAAGAAGTATTTTGGATACTTGCTTGGGCAAAATCCAGCTCCTGTCTAATTTTTGCAGTCCATATCCCAGGTATAGACAATTGGGAAGCGGATTATCTTTGTCATCAAGCTTTACATCTGGGAGAATGGTCTCTTCACCCAGATGTCTTTTTTTCAAGTTGTTCAGATGTGCGGGCTTCCAGAAATAGATCTGATGGCATCTCATCTAAACAAGAAACTTCCCAGGTACCTATCCAGGTCCAGGGATCCTCAGGCGGAAGCAGTGGATGCATTGACACTTCCTTGGAGTTATCAACCTGCCTATATTTTTCCGCCTCTAGTTCTTCTTCCAAGAGTGATTTTTAAAATCATCATGGAGCAATTGTTGTGTTGCTGGTGGCTCCAGCATGGCCGCTCAGGTTTTGGTATGTAGATCTTGTTCGGATGTTCAGTTGCCAACCTTGGCCATTTCCATTAAGGCCAGACCTTATATCTGAAGATTTGTTTTTCCATCAGGATCTCAAATCATTAAATTTGATGGTATGGAGATTGAATGCTTAGTCATAGAGGTTTCTCTGACTCAGTGATCAATACTATGTTGCAGGCTCGTAAATCTCGGCTAGATTTAGAGTTTGGCGTTAGCCGTCAAAACCAGTGTTAGGGGGTCCTAACGCTGGTTTTTACCGCCCGCTGGTATTTGGAGTCAGTCAGGAAAGGGTCTAACGCTCACTTTGCAGCCGCGACTTTTCCATACCGCAGATCCCCTTACGTCAATTGCGTATCCTATCTTTTCAATGGGATCTTTCTAACGCCGGTATTTAGAGTCTTGGCTGAAGTGAGCGATAGAAATCTAACGACAAAACTCCAGCCGCAGAAAAAAAACAGGTTTTAAGAGCTTTTTGGGCTAATGCCGGTTCATAAAGCTCTTATACTGTGCTCTAAAGTACACTAACACCCATAAACTACCTATGTACCCCTAAACCGATGTCCCCCCACATCGCCGCCACTCGATTACATTTTTTTAACCCCTAATTTGCCGACCGCACACCGCCGCCAGCTACGTTATACTTATGTACCCCTAATCTGCTGCCCCTAACACCGCCAACCCCTATATTATATTTATTAACCCCTAATCTGCCCCCCTCAACGTCGCCGACACCTACCTACACTTATTAACCCCTAATCTGCCGACCGGACCACGCCGCTACTATAATATAGTTATTAACCCCTAATCCGCCTCACTCCCGCCTCAATAACCCTATAATAAATAGTATTAACCCCTAATCTGCCCTCCCTAACCTCACCGACACCTAACTTCAAGTATTAACCCCTAATCTGCCGACCGGACCGCGCCGCTACTATAATAAATGTATTAACCCCTAAAGCTAAGTCTAACCCTAACACTAACACCCCCATAAGTTAAATATAATTTAAATCTAACGAAATAAATTAACTCTTATTAAATAAATTATTCCTAGTTAAAGCTAAATACTTACCTGTAAAATAAACCCTAATATAGCTACAATATAAATTATAATTATATTGTAGCTATTTTAGGATTAATATTTATTTTACAGGCAACTTTGTAATTATATTAACCAGGTACAATAGCTATTAAATAGTTACTTTAATAGCTACCTAGTTAAAATAATTACAAAATTACCTGTAAAATAAATCCTAACCTAAGTTACAATTAAACTTAACACTACACTAGCAATAAATTAATTAAATAAAATACCTACAATTATCTACAATTAAACCTAACACTACACTATCAATAAATTAATAAAATACCTACAATTAAATACAATTAAATAAACTAACTAAAGTACAAAAAATAAAAAAGAACTGTTACAAAAAATAAAAAAGTATTTACAAACATTAGAAAAATATTACAATTTTAAACTAATTACAGCTACTCTAAGCCCCCTAATAAAATAACAAAGCCCCCAAAATAAAAAAATGCCCTACCCTATTCTAAAATTAAAATAGAAAAGCTCTTTTACCTTACCAGCCCTTAAAAGGGCCATTTGCGGGGCATGCCCCAAAGAATTCAGCTCTTTTGCCTGGAAAAAAAACATACAATTCCCCCCCCCAACATTACAACCCACCACCCACATACCCCTAATCTATCCCAAACCTTCCTTAAATAAACCTAACACTAAGCCCCTGAAGATCTTCCTACCTTATCTTCACCTCACTGGGTATCTGCGATCCGTCCAGGCTCCGATGTCTTGATCCAAGCCCAAGCGGGGGGCTGAAGACATCAATCCTCCGGCTGAAGTCTTGATCCAAGCCGCATCTTCTATGTTCTTCCATCCGATGATGACCGGCTGATCTTCAAGACCTCCAGCGTGGATCCTTCCTCTTCTTCCGAAGACTAGACGATGAATGAAGGTTCCTTTAAGGGACATCAACCAAGATGGCATCCCTCGAATTCCGATTGGCTGATAGGATTCTATCAGCCAATCAGAATTAAGGTAGGACAATTCTGATTGGCTGATGGAATCAGCGAATCAGATTCAAGTTCAATCCGATTGGCTAATCCAATCAGCCAATCAGATTGAGCTAGCATTCCATTGGCTGTTCCGATCACCCAATAGAATGGGAGCTCAATCTGTAAAATAAACCCTAATATAGCTACAATATAAATAATAATTACATTTTAGCTATTTTAGGATTAATATTTATTTTACAGGTAACTTTGTATTTATTTTAACCAGGTACAATAGCTATTAAATAGTTCATAAATATTTAATAGTTACCTAGTTAAAATAATTACAAAATTACCTGTAAAATAAATCCTAACCTAAGTTACAATTAAACCTAACACTACACTATCAATAAATTAATTAAATACAATACCTACAAATAAATACAATTAAATAAACTAACTAAAGTACAAAAAATAAAAAAGAACTAAGTTACAAAAAATATTTTTTTTTTACAGACATTAGAAAAATATTATAACAATTTTAAGCTAATTACACCTACTCTAAGCCCCCTAATAAAATAACAAAGCCCCCAAAAATAAAAAAATGCCCTACCCTATTCTAAAATACAAATAGAAAAATCTCTTTTTACCTTACCAGACCTTAAAAGGGCCTTTTGCGGGGCATGCCCAAAAGAATTCAGCTCTTTTGCCTGGAAAAAAAAACATACAATACCCCCCCCAACATTACAACCCACCACCCACATACCCCTAATCTAACCCAAACCCCCCCTTAAATAAACCTAACACTAAGCCCCTGAAGATCATCCTACCTTGAGTTGTCTTCAGCCAGCCGACCCACCGATGGAACCGAAGAGGAGATCCGGAGCGGCAGAAGTGATCCTCCAAGGGGCACTTAAGAAGTCTTCCATCCGATGAAGTCATCATCCAGGCGGCGATGAAGAAGTCTTCCATCCGGGCGAGCTCAATCTGATTGGCTGATTGGATCATCCAATCGGATTGAACTTGAATCTGATTGGCTGATTCCTTCAGCCAATCAGAATTTTCCTACCTTAATTCCGATTGGCTGATAGAATCCTATCAGCCAATCGGAATTCGAGGGATGCCATCTTGGATGACGTCCCTTAAAGGAACCGCCATTCGTTGGGAAGTCGTCGGTGAAGATGGATGTTCCGCGTCGGCGGGATGAACTACATCGATCCGGAAGAAAGAAGATTGAAGATGCCGCTTGATAGAAGACTTCAGTCGGATCATGGACCTCTTCAGCTCCCGCTTGGATGAAGACTTCAGCCGGATCATGGACATCTTCAGCCCCCCGCTTGGGCTTGGATCAAGATATCGGAGGCTCTTCTGGATCGATCGGTGAAACCGGCGTGGTGAAGACAAGGTAGGGAGATCTTCAGGGGCTTAGTGTTAGGTTTATTTAAGGGGGGTTTGGGTTAGATTAGGGGTATGTGGGTGGTGGGTTGTAATGTTGGGGGGGGTATTGTATGGTTTTTTTTACAGGCAAAAGAGCTGAATTCTTTGGGGCATGCCCCGCAAAGGGCCCTTTTCAGGGCTGGTAAGGTAAAAGAGCTTTTCTATTTTAATTTTAGAATAGGGTAGGGCATTTTTTTATTTTGGGTGTCTTTGTTATTTTATTAGGGGGCTTAGAGTAGGTGTAATTAGTTTAAAATTGTTGTAATATTTTTCTAATGTTTGTAAATATTTTTTAATTTTTTGTAACTTAGTTCTTTTTTATTTTTTGTACTTTAGTTAGTTTATTTAATTGTATTTATTTGTAGGTATTGTATTTAATTAATGTATTGATAGTGTAGTGTTAGGTTTAATTGTAGATAATTGTAGGCAGTTTATTTAATTTATTTATTGATAGTGTAGTGTAGGTTTAATTGTAACTTAGGTTAGGATTTATTTTACAGGTAATTTTGAAATTATTTTAACTAGGTAACTATTAAATAGTTATTAACTATTTAATAGCTATTGTACCTGGTTAAAATAAATACAAAGTTGCCTGTAAAATAAATATTAATCCTAAAATAGCTACAATACAGGTGGCCCTCGTTTTACAACGGTTCAATTTACACCGTTTCAGAATAACAACCTTTTTTTCCAGTCATGTGACTGTTATTGAAAAACATTGAGAAGCAGTGCATTTATTAAAATAGCCAGTAGGTGGAGCTGTCTGCTTGTGTTGCAGCAAAGCCAAGCAAGCTGAAATTAATCAGTTTAACCAGACCTGAGCTATTGAGCAGATTTCAAAGGAACAAGATCTTTCTGTCTATAAATCAGTCCAGATTGGAATGCATAGAAAGAACTGTTTGCAGAAAAATGCAAGTGAAGTCTGTGTTGTGTGATTATTTTATTAGGTTTATAATGCTGTTCAGCAAATGTTTTTGTTCATTTAACTTAGTTTAATTATATATTCTGTGTTGTGTGATTATTTTATTATGTTTATAATGCTGTTTAGCATTTAAAGTCTTCATTTCAAAGCTTTAAAAATAATGTATTAGGTGTTACTTATGACAATTTTGAGAGGGGCCTGGAACCTAACTCCCTCACTTCCCATTGACTTACATTATAAACTGGGTTTCAATTTACAACGGTTTCAATTTACAACCATTCCTTCTGGAACCTAACCCTGGCGTAAACTGAGGGCTACCTTTATAATTATAATTTATATTGTAGCTATATTAGGATTTATTTTACAGGTAAGTATTTAGCTTTAAATAGGAATAATTTATTTAATAAGAGTTAATTTATTTCGTTAGATTTAAATTATATTTAATTTAGGGGGGTGTTAGTGTTAGGGTTAGACTTAGCTTTAGGGGTTAATACATTTATTATAGTAGCGGCGCGGTCTGGTTGGCAGATTAGGGGTTAATAAGTGTAGGTAGGTGTCGGCGACGTTGAGGGGGGCAGATTAGGGGTACATAGGGATAACGTAGGTTGCGGCGGTGTACGGAGCGGCAGATTAGGGGTTAATAATAATATGCAGGGGTCAGCGATAGCGGGGTCGGCAGATTAGGGGTTAATAAGTGTAAGGTTAGGGGTGTTTAGACTTGGGGTACATGTTAGGGTGTTAGGTGCAGACTTAGGAAGTGTTTCCCCATAGGAAACAATGGGGCTGCGTTAGGAGCTTAACACTGCTTTTTTGCAGGTGTTAGGTTTTTTTTTCAGCTCAAACAGCCCCATTGTTTCCTATGGGGGAATAGTGCACAAGCACGTTTTTGAAGTTGGCCGCGTCCGTAAGCACCGCTGGTATCGAGAGTTGCAGTGGCGGTAAATATACTCTACGCTCCCTTTTTTGGAGCCTAACGCAGCCCTTCTGTGAACTCTGAATACCAGCGGTATTTAAAAAGGTGCGGTGAAAAAAAAGCATGCGTAGCTAACGCACACCTTTGGCCGCAGAACTCTAAATCTAACCGTCTGTGTCTAGAAAGATTTATTATCGAGTTTGGAAGACTTACATTTCATGGTGTTCTTCTCATAAATTCTCTTGGCATTCTTTTAGAATTCCTAGAATTTTTCAGTTTCTTCAGGATGGTGTAGATAAGGGTTTGTCTGCAAGTATTTTGAAGGACAAATCTCTGCTCTTTCTGTTTTGTTCCACAGAAAAATTGCTAAACTTCCTGATATTTATTGTTTTGTACAGGCTTTGGTTCGTAACAAGCCTGTCATTAAATCAATCTCTCCTCCTTGGAGTCTTAATTTGGTTTTGAAGGCTTTACAGGCTCCTCCATTTGAGCCTATGCATTTTCTGGACATTAAATTACTTTCTTGGAAAGTGTTGTTCCTTTTGGCCATCTCTTCTGCTAGAAGAGTTTCTGTTTTATCTGCTCTTTCTTGTGAGTCTCCTTTTCTGATTTTTTCATCGGGATAAGGTGGTTTTTGCGGACTTCGTTTATATTTTTACCTAAAGTTGTGAACTCTAACAACATTAGTAGAGAAATTGTTGTCCCTTCTTTGTGTCCTAATCCTAAGAATTCTCTGGAGAGATCTTTACATTCTTTGGATGGGGTAAGAGCTTCAAAATATTATGTTGAAGCTACTAAAGTTTTCAGGAAGACTTCTAGTCTATTTGTTCTTCTAGTCTATTTGTTATCTTTTCCAGTTCTAGGAAAGGTCAGAAGGCTTCTGCCATTTCTTTGGCATCTTGGTTAAATCTTTTGATTCATCATGCTTATTTGGAGTCGGGTAATTTTCCACCTCAGAGGATTACGGCTCATTCTACTAGGTCAGTTTCCACTTCCTGGGTTTTTAAGAATGAAGCTTCTGTTGATCAGATTTGCAAAGCAGCAACTTGGTCTTCTTTGCTTTCTTTTTCCTAAATTCTACCATTTTGATGTTTTCTCTTCTTCAGAAGCAGTTTTGGTAGAAAAATACTTCAGGCAGTTGTTTCAGTTTGATTCTTCTGCTTATATTTTCAGTTTTTTTAATTATATGATTAAAGTTTTTTGATTTGGGTTGTGGCTTATTTTTTCAGCGGAATTGCCTGTCTTTATTTTTATTCCTCCCTCTCTAGTGACTCTTGCGTGGAGTTCCACATCTTGGGTATTTGCTATCCCATACACTAGCTCATGGACTCTTGCCAATTACATGAAAGAAAACATAATTTATGTAAGAATTTACCCAAACCAGCTACCGCTAAACTCCTGTGGCTTCCCTCCCCATAACAGCTGGCTTAACCATACCTATCCTCTTGATCCGGCATGTGCTTATCCCAGGCTGCACCCCCGGTCCCATCCATTACCCTTGAGGCCTCAGCCACAACCCGATCCCCTTTACCCATCCCCATGCCTGTGTCCCTTTAACTATGGCCCCCTTGCTTCATATCTGGCCTTCCCTCCGCCTTCCGGCGACCATCATATTGCCCCACCACACCGACACACTACCCATCCTACCACCACACTGCCCTTCCACCTACCTGCTTCCTGTGTTCCCTTCGCCTGCGTCCTCCTCATCGGGTGGCTTCGCCTGGCCCTACCACTGGATCGTTGGGCCCTGACCTCCGCTCCCTGACCTGCCGCAGCCGTCTGCCCTTCTCCAACCGGTTCCCCTACTCCCTACTCCCCTACTTCCCCTACTCCAGCAGTCCTCGCCGGTGTCAACGCTCCTGTTGCTGCAGGTCCGGCTCTTGTAGGCGACACTCTCCTCCCACTTCTTCTCTGCAGGCGTGGCCCCTTCGTCCTGGCCCTGCCGCCTATGTCCGGACTGAGCCACTCCGGCGGTCTGGCCCTCCTCCCTCCAGAGGGCCGTGATGTCCTGCCTCTTCCAGTGACCTCCCTGCTCTCCGGTGGAGCTGAGCCCACCATCAGCAGATGCAGCCATTCTGCGCCTCTGGCATTAGCAAAGGCCGTCACCGACTCAATCAGGTCCTGTAGAGCTGCCATCCTCTTGCAAGGTATGTGACAGAAAAACGTCTGCTTCTTACCCCACGGACCTTGCAAAGAGATTTTGGTGCTCTTATGGGCCACCCCCCTTTCTTATCTACCTGTCCCAAGCCCCATCTCACTCGAACAGCAATTGACCCCTAGGGCATCATTTACACCAGACCTTGAATCATGCAGGCATCGTCTGGGCAGGTTCACTTGGGGATCTGTGCATCCTATCAAGTTTGTAAGTAGGCTTCAGAAAGTAGCGGTGCAGATAAGTTGTAATGCAGAAGCAAGAGTAGCAGGACATCCAGTTACCCTTCTTGGGAGCACTTAGAAGGCAAGTATACATTCACATGCCATTTTCAAAGAAGCAACAGAGCAAAGGAGATGAGCAATAAGAGTTCTTCCCTCCTCATGTGTGCATAAACTGTATCTATTCTGGATCACACTTTGCAAATACTATACTTATTGCTTGCCTCCTTTGCCTGCTCCTGTACTCTGTTGTTGTTTTTTTTTAAATGGCATGTTAATGTATGCTTGTCTTATACTTGCTTCTGCATTACATCTTATCTGCACTGCTACTTTCTGAAGCCTACTTACAAACTTGCTACCATGCATAGATCCCCAAGTGAACCTGCCCAAACGATGCCTGAACAATTCAGGGTCTGGTGTAGCAGGATGTTTGCGTGCTTCTTGTATTTTATGTTTATGTATGCACTTTTGAACTTTGCACTTTAGGATATGTGCTTTGCCTTGATGACAGGGTGTACCTATTTGTGTATGATTTATTTTTATTTAAAAAAATAAAATTAACTTTGTATTCTACAAAAGATTGCTAAATTCCCTTACTTTTATACCTTGACTAATATAGTTTAAAGTTTAAAATAATACAATATATAACTAATAATCTTTGCAATTTACTTTTTTTTTTTGTTTAATCTTTTATTTATGTCAAGATTTAACATCACAATAAAGAAAATTTACAACACAAGTGCTTTATGGTCTCTTTCTTTGCCTTGGATTCAGTCTTTGCTCTATTATGAAGCCTTGTTCCAGGCTTTGATTGACAAATCAATAAACAGTAGATTAGACCATTGAAACAGTCAATATAAAAGTTAATATAACAGTCAATATAACAGTTATGCCATTTTTAACAGGATAAAGGAAAACTTATATATATAATATGACAGTCTGAGATTACATACAAAAACATTTCAACACGCATTGTTTGGTAACCCTAACATGGTACTTATAGACAGGTGTTTGCATCTCTCCTTGAAAGGAGGGGAAAGTTAGAGCTCAAGGAGAATATCTGATGTTTCTTGTTGAATGGTCCCATTCATTACCCTTGAGGCCTCAGCCACAACCCGATCCCCTTTGGCCATCCCCGTGCCTGTGTCCCTTTAACCATGGCCCTCTTGCTTCATCTCTGGCCTTCCCTCTGCCTTCTGGCAACCATTATATTGCCCCATCACACCCCCACACTACCCATCCTACCGCCACACTGCCCTTCCACCTACCTGCTTCCTGTGTTCCCTTCAGCTGCGTCCTCCTCACTGGGTGGCTCCGTCTGGCCCTACCACCAGATCGTTGGGCCCCAACCTCCACTCCCTGACCTTCCACAGTGGCCTGCCCTTCTCCAACCGGTTCCCCTACTCCAGCGGTCCTCGCCGGTGTCGACGCTCCTGTCTTTATGTATTTGTTCTTTTGCCTTGGATTCAGTCTTTGCTCTATATGAATATATGAAGTCTTGTTCCAGGCTTTGATTGACAAATCGATAAACAGTAGGTTAGACCATTGAAACAGTAGGTTAGACCATTGAAACAGCCTTGGATTCAGTCTTTGCTCTATTATGAAGCCTTGTTCCAGGCTTTGATTGACAAATCAATAAACAGTAGGTTAGACCATTGAAACAGTCAATATAAAAGTTAATATAACAGTCAATATAACAGTTATGCCATTTTTAACAGGATAAAGGAAAACTGATATATATATAATAAGACAGTCTGAGATTACATACAAAAACATTTCAACACGCATTGTTTGGTAACCCTAACATGGTAATTATAGACAGGTGTGTGCATCTCTCCTAGCTTGTAGATAGGAAATAGGGGAAAGTTAGAGCTCAAGGAGAATATCTGACGTTTCTTGTTGTTAGAATGGTTAAGGGTCATATCACTTCTATTTGAGTGGAAAATGTGATTCCCAAAAGAACAACAGTTCAGCGTAATATTCAAGTTTTCCGGTAGTGTAAGAAAAATATCTTTCTAAGAATAGGTTAAGTTTTATCTGATCTGTCCACATGGATAAGGTAGGGGGGAGTCAGACTTCCACAACCTCAGAATTATTTGCTTAGCACTACATATAGCTAGTTGAAGGAGCGATGCATAGTGTTTAAAGGACAGTTTAGGAATAACATGAAATAAGTATATTAAGGGGTATAGGAGTATGTCATGATTTAGGAGTTTACTTATAATATCATTGATATCTTGCCAGAATTTCACGATTTTGGGGCATGTCCACCAAATGTGGTATGGTGTACCCTCTTCTGAACAATTTCTCCAGCATCGGTTACAAGCTTCTGGGAAAAAATATATATTTAATCTATAGGGGGTAAGGTACCATCTGAGAAGGAATTTATAATTGGTTTCCAAAAGGGCAGAAGAGTGTGCAGATTTTGAGTTTTTTGGAAGATAGTGTACCATTCTTGTTCAGTGAGGGTGTATGGAAGTTCCCTATGCCAAAATTTAACCATCCGGTATGTGTTATTTCATAGGGTGTTATGAGAAGCGTATAGAGCAGAGAAATAGTATGTGAGGGGGAGGACTCAAGAGTGCAGAGTTTTTCTAGAGGTGTACGCTTTCTTAGTATCAAGTTTGAATTTGTGTGTGTCAACCAAGTGTTTGAGTTGTAGGTACCTGAACCAGTGGGTGAATTATATAATGTTGAGGCTTTCCAGCTGTTGCCTAGGCATTAATTTACCTGCATCCAACAATGTATACAGAGGTAGTAGATTAGACAGGTTATCTATTGAATTAGGGGTTACAGATATTCCTATTGGAACGTCTGGGTTAGATAATGCAGTTGTCAACAGAGGGGGGATCGTGGACCATACTGCAAATGTTTCTTTTATAATGAGATGTTTTTTAAAGAGAAGTGGTTGATTAACTTTAGGTTGCCAGCAATAAGCGCCAAGTTGGGATGTTTTTTGTGACATCATGTTCTAAAATTATCCACGTTTTGTTATGCTCTCCGCTTATCCTGCGAAGCATGCAGTAACTTCACTGGTGTACAGGGATCTGCATTACCACCACCAGGCTTAAGATGGCGACTGTGGCATAGGCCCCGAAACGGGGTGTGTCTAAATTACGTGGTCTAATGTCCTTAATCTCTGCTGTTCGTGCCGGTCACATCCTCATTAGCTTTGGAGGTAGTTTGCAGTTTGCAATCTCCAAAATTGCCCTATATCACAGAGGTTTCGGGCGTCAGCTCACGAAGCTCTCTAACAGTGCGGCCATACCTCACGGCAGCCGGCTCCACCCCCCGCAATTTACTTTTGTTAATATATATTTGAGTGATACTGTATGTTCATAAATTATTTGTAAATATGTTTAAGATTTTATAAATTAAAGACATTTCTATTTATTTATATAATAAGATGGTATTGCAAGTGTAACTGATCTTTTTTATTAAAGGGACACTCAAGCCAAAATTAAACTTTCATGATTCAGATAGAGAATGCAATTTTAAACAACTTTCCAATTCACTTCCTTTAACAAAATGTGCAGTCTTTTTATATTTATACTTTTTGAGTTACCAGCTCCTGCTGAGCATGTGTAAGAATTTGCAGAATATACGTATATGCATTTGTGATTGGCTGATGGCTGCCACATGATTCAGGGGTAGTGGAAATTGACATAAGTTTGAAATTTGTCAGAAAAAAATCTACTACTCATTTGAAGTTCAAACTAAGTGCTACCTATCTTCATATATGCTCTGAGAATTAGGACTTTAATTTGAAAGTGTAGGAACTTGATCATAATGAGCCTAGGACAATTTCCTTCCTTAGCTGGTTCTCTTTCTGGTCCTACTCTATGTGCTTTTTCAATACTGCCCTCTTTCTCCAAAGGAGAACGACAGGGTAGTTTCAATAACCCTGATGAGATCTTCTTGTTTAATTCTGGTAGACCTAGGAGGCGCACATTATTGCATCTCAAGGTCATCTAATATTTCTCACAAAAGAGGGGTTTGCTTCTCAAGGCATTCTACTTTGTTCCTCTCAATCACACAAGTATCCTCTAACTCAGAGATTCAGTTCTCTCCATCTCTCACTCTAGCAGTGAATTGTTCAATATCCCCCACTAACGCATCAATGCCTTTCTGTAAATGATCAATTTTGGGGTACAAACAATTCTGATATTTGTTTAACAATAGGATGTGTTTCATTGCCCCCATTTTCTATAAGAGCATCAGGAGGTAAATTCAGCCCTGCAGATTTAGTAACTGGTTTTGAACTTTTGTCACATGATTTTGTTCTATGTTTCATGGTGTGAGATTTGAGAAATGTATCCATATACAGTTGCACGAACTTAAGATGTAATGGGGTTTATAGATCAGTAAGCAACCAAGTAAACACTGCTCATAAACACAAGAAGGTTATAATGTATAGACTATAGTGAGAGTAGAAAAAAATGTATGGAATTGTCACAGGACACATCAATTCATAACATATAAGAGATCCAGGGATTGTTGTGCTTATAAATGTTGAGGGTGCAAAAGTAAACCACAAAGTATGTTTGTGTGGGGGAAGAGCAACTAATTATAACAATGTGTAGATTTATCTGAGGACTTCAATTAATGAGATAGTATTGTACTATTGCTCAACTTAAAAAAAAAAAAAAACAGTAGTAGTTCCAGTAGAGATAATTAAAACATATAAGCAATCAGGAGTACCTGCAATTATCACACACAAAAAAAAGAGAAAAACATTTACAAGTAGCTATAAAAATGAATCCTATCAAGTCTGAAATATGCCAATATAGCAACGTAGGCTTTGTCTCACTTACCAACAAATGGATAGATTATTAGGGCAAGTAACCATGTACCCTAGAAGTAGAGTGTTCATAGCGGAAGGTGTTTAAAAGAAAGTTCTGAAATTGGAACAATTATGCCTAGGGCCATCCCTTCAGCACTCTCTCACTGTGCCGTGACGTTGGAAAGCCATCAGTACTTCCCAAAAGTGAATTCACTTTGTCCACTGATCCGCTCCTGTAGATCCTCACTGAGGCAGAGTAAAACAGATGCCAGCCAGGTGTATCCTCCATCCTTATGGCGGTCATGTGTAGGAACCTGCAGGCCTTTCTCTGCATCTTCCCACTGCTCCTCCTCAGCTGTATCACTAGCCACTTTGGAAATGATGGGATTCAGTCGATCACACATTCCCCAGTTTTGCATAACCAACACGGTTATATTAATATACGTTTTACCTCTGTGATTACCTTGTATCTAAGCCTCTCCAAACTGCCCCCTTATTTGAGTTCTTTGACAGACATGCATTTTAGCCAAACCGTGCCTTCTCATAAGTAACTCCACGGGTGTGAGCACAATGTTATTCATATGGCACACATTAAATAATGCCCTCTAGTTGTGAAAAACTGTCAAAATACATTCAGATAAGAGGCTAAGGAATTAGCATATGAGCCTACCTAGGTTTAGCTTTCAACTAAGAATACCAAGAGAACAAAGCACATTTGTTGATAAAAGTAAATTGGAAAATTGTTTAAAATGACATGGCCTAACTGAATCATGAAAGTTTAATTTTGACAAGACTGTCCCTTAAAACTGCTTCTGCTACAGCTACTTTGCTCCTATAGCTTCCCCACTCCAACTCTTACACATGGACATGTAGCTACTGAAGAAGTTGCTATGGTTAAGTAAGCAAAATATGCAACTGAAGCTCCTTGAAATTACAAATATCTACAACGTTATATTCTGTAGCAAGCGGTCGCTACCTATGACCATCTATGATGTAGCAAGAGCAAGGGATTTGTGTAATATGTAAGTGAAAATTGACCTGTTTTGAACGTATTTTTAATTGTGATGTATGTACGCTATTTTATTTTCATGTGTCGTATTTAATTAGTATGCACTATCTTTGTTAACCATTTTTCACCATGACTACAGCCAATTTGGGTGCAATTGCACATTTGGGGGAGGGGTCTTTTGGGCTATAAATGTTTGTTTTCTGGTGTGGTCTGAGGAAGGGGGCTTGAACCTTGAAATATCACCATGTTTAAAGTGTCCCCAGCTCAAAAACAAAAATGTTCATTATTAACCTAAAATGCTAAGCTTCAATATCTTCCTTTAATTACATTTTAAAAAATGTATGATTTCTTAATGCTTATTAATATTTACATTTTTTTATTTAGAGTTTTTTTTCCCCCTTACAGGCTTTCCTTTAGTGCCTGCATCAATTCATGCATTTGCAAGGACAAAGTACTACAATGACAAGTGAGTGTTTTTTGTATAGTAACCAAAACAAAACATGTTTATGTATTTAATCTTCTCACTAAAAGATTATTTGTTTTTATTATAGATGTTGGATGAGTGTGGAAACACATTTGTTGTATATAGTTCATGGGCCCATAATGGCGGCATTGCTGGTAAGAATATATTATTTGTGCTAATTAAAGGGATAAGGTTTCACATAAATGTGTTTTCACTCCTATTTAATTAAATAAGATTATAAATGCTTTTGCTATAATGAATTTAATATTTACATCTGTGTATTATATACTGCATAAATTAATTTACATACACCATCTATCTTTGCCAAATTAAATGGAAATATATTGAAGTTATGCATACAAATTCAACATGCAATATCTATGATAATTTATATGAACAAATGCCTAAATAATTTATAGGTTGAAATTGTACGGCTACATTCCTCTTTTTAACCCCTGAGCATATTGATGATTTTTACAGACTCAATTATTTTCTATATATAGAGTGATTTTCTTATGGTCATGATTTTTTATTATATTTTGATATAATAAACGGCAAATGCTCATAGATTCTGTTATAATAAGGATATGGGGAGATTTGCAATCTCATACCGCAGCTAAAATGTTTAACAAATAAACAGGATATTTCCATTTCAGTATAAAATAAGTTTACGTTTAGACTGGGCAAAGCCAATGCTCAAATGATACGTTGTTCATTGACTCATTTCTAAATGAAGTGACTGGATATCTTTTTGTTAAATTATTCCTTAAACCACTGGTTTCCAAACCTGTTCTCATGTCTCCCTAACAGGCCAGATTATGAGGATATCTGAACTGGAGAACAGGGGAAATTATTATCATTAGTAAACATGGTTATTATACCTGCTCTCATACAAGGACATCCTAAAAATTTGACCTGTTGGGGAGGCCTGAATACAGGTTTTTAAAACCAGTGCCTAACTACAGCAGGAATGTACCTTTATTAATCGTTTGTTCCATTTCTTTCATGTAATTGGCAAGAGTCCATGAGCTAGTGACGTATGGGATATACAATCCTACCAGGAGGGGCAAAGTTTCCCAAACCTCAAAATGCCTATAAATACACCCCTCACCACACCCACAATTCAGTTTTACAAACTTTGCCTCCTATTGAGGTGGTGAAGTAAGTTTGTGCTACGATTTCTACGTTGATATGCGCTTCTCAGCATTTTGAAGCCCAATTCCTCTCAGAGTACAGTGAATGTCAGAGGGATGTGAAGGGAGTATCACCTATTAAATGCAATGGTTTTCCTCATGGGAGATCTATTTCATAGGTTCTCTGTTATCGGTCGTAGAGATTCATCTCCTACCTCCCTTTTCAGATCGACGATATACTCTCATATTCCATTACCTCTACTGATAACTGTTTCAGTACTGGTTTGGCTATCTGCTATATGTGGATGGGTGTCTTTTGGTAAGTATGTTTTCTACTTAAGACACTCTCAGCTAAGGTTTGGCACTTTATGTATTTATATAAAGTTCTAAATATATGTATTGTACTTATATTTGCCATGATTCAGGTTTTCAGTATATTTCCTTTTGCAGACTGTCAGTTTCATATCTGGGAAATGCTTTTTTTTTTGTATTTTTTACCTGGGGTATAGACTTTTTTTCAATTGACTGTCATTTTAAATTTGTGGGCAGAATTAGGCTTGCGAGGGCGCAAAATGGCAAAGTATATTGCATCATTTTTGGCGCAAGATTTTTTTTTTGAAGTTACATTCGATGATGCAAATTCGTCACTCCCGGCGTCTTAGTTGACGCCAAGTCCTTTCACAAGGTTGCGTCTTCAATGACACAACTGTGTCATTTCGGGATGTTGTTAGCGCCAAAAATATTTTTCTGTTTGTGTTGTGTGTCATACTTGGCGCCAAATATTTTCATTATTTAAAACCCCATTCCTATATGCCTCTTGCCTTTTTTCTCTACCAGAGGGCTATGCTGTTTGCATTTTTTTCCCATTCCTGAAACTGCCATATAAGGAAATTGATCATTTTGCTTTATATGTTGATTTTTTTCTCTTACATTTGCAAGATGTCTCAATCTGATCCTGTCTCGGAAATCACTGTTGGAACTTTGCTGCCTGATAACAGTTCTACCAAGGCTAAGTGCATTTGTTGTAAACTTGTGGAGATTATATCTCTAGCTGTGGTTTGTAATAGTTGTCATGATAAACTTTTACATGCACATAATGTGTTCATCAGTAATAGTACATTGCCTGTTGCTGTTCCTTCAACATCTAATGTAGATGATATACCTGTGAATTTAAAAGAATTTATTGCTGATTCTATTCAGAAGGCTTTGTATGCCATCCCGCCTTCTAATAAATGTAAAAGATCTTTTAAAACTTCTCATAAAGTTGATGAAATTTCAAATGACCAACAACATACTGAATTATCCTCCTGTGATGAGGATCTATCTGATTCAGAAGATCCTTCCTCAGATATTGACACTGACAAATCTACTTATTTATTTCAAATGTAGTATATTTGTTCTTTGTTAAAAGAAGTGTTGATTACATTGGATATTGAGGAAACTGGTCCTCTTGATATTAAAACTAGTAAATGTTTAAATTCTGTTTATAAACCTCCTGTGGTTACTCCAGAGGTTTTTTCAGTTCCTGATGCTATTTCTGATATAATTTCTAAGGAATGGAATAGGCCTGGTACTTCTTTTATTCCTTCTTCAAAGTTTAAAAAATTGTATCCTTTACCAGCAGTTACATTGGAGTTTTGGGAAAAGATCCCCAAAGTTGATGGGGCTATCTCTACTCTTCATAAACGTACTACTATTCCTATGGAAGATAGTACTTCTTTTAAAGATCATTTAGATAGGAAACTTGAATCTTACCTAAGGAAAGCCTATTTATATTCGGGTCATCTTCTCAGGCCGACAATTTCTTTGGCTGATGTTGCAGCTGCATCAACTTTTTGGTTGGAAAATTTAGCGCAAAAAGAATTGGATTCTGATTTGTCTAGCATTGTTCGCTTGCTTCAACATGCTAATCATTTTATTTGTGATGCTATTTTTTATATCATCAAAATTGATATTAAATCTATGTATTTAGCTATTTTAAATAAAGAGCTTTGTGGCTTAAATCTTGGAATGCTGACATGACTTCTAAGTCCAGATTGCTATCTCTTTCTTTCCAAGGTAATAAGTTATTTGGTTCTCAGTTGGATTCAATTATTTCAACTGTCACTGGGGGGAAGGGAGTTTTTTTGCCTCAAGATAAAAGACCTAAGGGTAAATCTAAAGCTTCTAACCGTTTTCATTCCGTTCAACAAAATAAGGAACAGAAACCTAATCCTTCCCCCAAGGAATCTGTTTCCAATTGGAAACCTTCGTCAAATTGGAATAAATCCAAGCCATTTAAGAAACCAAAGCCGGGCCCTAAGTCCGCATGAAGGTGCGGCCCTCATTCCAGCTCAGCTGGTAGGGGGCAGATTAAGATTTTTCAAGGATGTTTGGACAAATTCTGTCCAAAATCAATGGATTCTGAGTATTGTCTCTCAGGGGTACCGAATAGGATTCAGAGTAAGACCTCCTGTAAGAAAATATTTTCTCTCACGCATCCCAGCAAATCCAGTAAAGGCTCAGGCTTTCCTGAAGTGTGTTTCAGACCTGGAGTTTTCAGGGGTAATCATGCCAGTTACGTTTCAGGAACAGGGTCTGGGGTTTTATTCAAATCTATTCATTGTCCCAAAGAAAGAAAATTCATTCAGATTTTGAATCGTTATGTAAGAGTACCAACTTTCAAAATGGTGACTATAAGGACTATTCTGCCTTTTGTTCAGCAAGGGCATTATATGTCCACAATAGACTTACAGGATGCATATCTTCATATTCTGATTCATCCAGATCATTATCAGTTTGTGAGATTCTATTTTCTAGACAAGCATTACCAATTTGTCGCTCTTCCTTTAGGCCTAGCAACAGCTCCAAGAATCATTTCATAGGTTCTTGGTGCCCTACTCTCTGTAATCAGAGAGCGGGGTATTGCTGTGTTTCCTTATTTGGACGATATCTTGGTACTAGCTGAGTCTTTACATTCTGCAGAATCTCACTTCGAAAACATGATTGGAGGATCAATTTACCAAAAAGTTCTTTGATTCCTCAGACAAGGGTCACCATTTTAGGTTTCCAGATAGATTCAGTGTCCATGACTCTGTCTCTAACGGACAAGAGCCATTTAAAATTGGTTGCAGCCTGTCGGAACCTTCAGTCTCAGTCATTCCCTTCAGTAGCTATGTGCATGGAAGTTTTAGGTCTCATGACTGCTGCATTGGACGTGATCCCCTTTGCTCATTTTCATATGAGATCTCTCCAGCTTTGTATGCTTAACC